>NW_009940386.1:44101-74816 GCF_000696875.1 Nestor notabilis | reverse complement strand
CTTTCCTTCTTGAATTGTGAAGTTAAAAGGTATTCAAACAGATGGCTTCCTTTACAAATTCTGTTTTTCTTGGAAGTAGCTGAGTTTGTCCATTCTCGTCTCTTTGAGAATTTCAGATAAATTAGTAATCTCCCAAATATCAGCAGGACTTTATAGGATTCATTTGGATGTAATGTCTTTCTTTTCATTCAGAGAATGGACGCCACTTTGAGCAACATGAAAGAGAAAATCAATAATGCACAGTGTGCTCTCCCACTCTTTACATGTCTCCATGTCAAACCAGATGTCTCAGAGCTGATGTTTGCAGGTATGTTTTCAATCTGTGTATTGAGTCACTTGTGAAGAGAGAAGTGTTTGACTGACAGAACAGCCTATTTTTTTAATACTTCTGAGAATAATTGTATTCTGCAACTTGGCACACTTAGAAATTACTAGTCTTACGGCAAGGATTAGGAAGGAATTTGCCATGATATAGAACACTCGTCAGGGCTTAACAAAATTCACATTGTTGTAAATTAAGTACAGGGAGATTTTAATTTGCAAAAAGAATAGGAAGTTGTGGTGTTGAAGGATATACCGATCAGGCGTATCATAGGGATTGTTCTGGTGTGTTTTAAAAGGTGATTGGGAAATGGATGCATTTGTGTTCAGTGGCTTCTGGGAATCTGACAGTAGAGTCTGTTAACAAGAAGTGAAGAACAGGCATCAAATGGTTGTATTCCTCATGGTATATCATGGAACTGAGCCATTTATTGGCTTTTAAGATGCATCTTTTCCTGTCCGTGGAAAGGCAGACAGACTGTATTTTAGGTTAATGCCTTTTGTTTCTCCATCTTTCTTGTGTTTGGAGACTTATTCTCAGACCATATTAAAACTGTTAATTTTTTTTTTTCTAATGTGAAATTAAGTCTAACACGATAACAGCCTCTTCAGGTTTCTGTGAAATGTTAAGTTATAGCCAAATTTTATTCTCTATATGTTGCAAAAAAGATGATTTCCTACCAATTGACAAGAATATTGCTTATCCTGGAGGTATCTTAGTACACTGCAGGAGTCAAGACAAAAAACAGGCTGGTGTCTCTTCAACAACAGAAAGCTGCTTAACATTAGTGTATCAAATAGGTAAAGGGAAATGTCTTCAGCCATACAGGATTATTACTCTTTCTGAGTGAAATGAGAATTAAAAAAATTAGATATACTACCTCTTTTTTACTTCTTGCACAGTGTAAAGTCCTGTGGGCTTTTACTTTTATTTATTCCATAGGTTTTAATTCCATTTAGTAGCATCAGCTGGGAGTTGGTCCAGTTGTGCTAGATGCTGTACAAAGAAAAGGATATGTATATGTACATAGTTATATATAAGACTGAGAAGAGAAATACCAAGTGGCTTGACTGGGGTTTATAGGTCAGACGTATACACAGTTCCTAAAAAGATTATTTGGAAAAGTTGTTATCAAAAGTTTGTGTGTAATGGAAAATGAGGTAGTAAATTAGGTTAGATTTTTCATAGGAGAATGTGAAACTTTCTTCCTTAGGAAACTGAAACCTTTCTGTTTGAAAAGTATTTTGGTTTTTGATGTGCTTCTGTTTTCTGAGAAATTTTATTTGAGTTACTTATTTACCATTTTAAAAACAAAATTGTCTTTAATTAATAACGGCCTTCTCTAACAAAGACCAGAAGGCTGGTCTAATTTCTGTAGCTTTACCAAGTAGGCCTAAAAAAAGTATTGACTCTGCCAAGGGATCTTGGTTTTGCTTTTTTGAATCTGTCGTCTGTATCATTACATAGGATGCTAGATCTTGATAATTCCTATTGTAAGTTTTTGGTGGGTTTTTTTTTTTTTTTTTTTTTTTTTTTTTTCTTTTAGAGCTGAACAGCTATTAACTTTGAACAGAAATATTTACACTTTCTTATTTACAAGGTTATACATATAGGTGAGCGCTTTCATGTTTTTTCAAGTTGAAATATATTAATTATTTCAGCTAACATTCCTTCTGTGATGGTGCAAGATTTCATGCAGCTGCTAATAGCTTTCATGCCCCAGGCTCTGCATGTGTTTCCTACCAATAGCATTTCTGACCCAGATGGTACCAGCATACCCAAACCTACAATAATCATTTTGACTGAGCATAATTACACTGATTTAAAGACAGATTTTTTTTCTTTTTGTTATGATAGCTTCTTTAGTGATAAGAAATTACCTGATATCCAGTGTTAAGGAGAGGAGTGGAATTTAATGTTTGGCTTTGGTATTGCATGCTTCCATCCCTTAACAGCCTTATTCACTATCTTTGCTGCTGCTGCAATGCCAGACCAGTCAAAATTTGGATTTGGTGGTTTTGCTCTTGAAAGTCACTATAATAAACTTACGTCTATGAGAGGGTGAGTATGTGTTTTGCTCTGTACCAGTAAGTGCTACAGAATTTATTTGGAAGCAGGGCTGCCTTGAAGTATGGATTCATAGCACTGGGATCCCTCAGTTGGTGCTTGGTTAAGCCATGATCATCACACATACCAGATGGTTAAGCCATGATCATCACACATACCAGATCGCACATGTGGTTTTAATCTGCCTGCATGCAGCAAGGCTGGAATGTAAAGTGAATTTGTTCTCAGTGTGCGAGTACAGGCCATGTATTTATGTGCCCAATCCTGAATCTACCAAATGCTTAGTATTAGCAAAAGATTATGTCTCTGTCTTCCCTCCTGACAAAAGGAAAAATCTGTTGCACCTTCAGCTGGTACAAAGCAGTGTAGAGATATGATCTGACTTAAATCAGGGCCACATCCAAAATGCAGTGAACGCAGATGAGATGTCTTACTTTAGTATATTTTGGATTCAGCCAGAGCAAAGAAACTAGCCTGGTTTGCTGGGATATAAACACTTACGTATTTCTGTTGGTATAGAGTTCCTGTCTCTCGGGACATTCAAGTCCTACTCGTTTAAACAGCCACTGTCTCAAGGGGCTTCTGGAATGGGAGAAGATAATGCTGAAGCCCTTTAATTTTAAGGCAGAGACCTTATTTCACTAAGCAGGATGTGTGATTTGAGAAATCATCTTCTTCAGTGCAAATATAAAATGAAAGTGGACTATTACAGATTAATTCTGATTCTAAATTAAGATTTGCTGTCAACATGGTTCTGAATAGTTATCTGCCAATTACTGTTTATATATCTAAAGGGAAATACGATTAAATTCCTGGACTGGGTTTTCAAAGGAATATCCTTCTCCAATAAATGTGAAGATTTGTTTGGAAAATAAGATGTTGCATTTGACTTAGCATAGATAAGCATTGCCCTGTGAAATTAAACTCTCAGCAGTCATGATTAAATATTTCCTTTCAGGACAAGTGGTTAACTTTATGCTTAACATTTCAACAGAAACACTGAACATCTTGAGTAGTGGATGGCATCCTGTGACTTGTGGAAATTTTTCAAATCTGTTTCTTTTGCCATTCTATTTCAGAATTATTTCTAATTTGTTTACAGAAGTAGTCAAATCTATTGCCACTAAAAGACAGAAGATAAAATAGATGAATGGGTGAAATACTAAAAATATAGGGTATTTTTTGTTTGCTATTGCTCCCTTTCTGAAATGAACTCTCCGATGTAAGTAGCTCCGCAAGTATCAAAGAAAATATTTCAAAATCAATTGAAATCCAATTTCTAAAAAGTTGTATATCATATAATGTAAATAACTTCTGAAATTTTCTGCTAAGATTAGAAAATGCATTTAAATATTCCATATTTTTATTGAGCTCTCTATTCAGTGAAATGGCATATACTTTTAAAAATATGTTTGACAATGTTTGGTATTGTAAGTCTCTCAGCTGACTCTCAGCTTTGCCCTTTTCATATGGGATTTCACTAGAAATTTTAGGTTTTTGTGGAATCCAAATGCCTCTTGTAAAATATTTCATTTTATGATATTAAATAATTTTTCTGCCACTTCTGGCACTGCTCTCTACATTTTGATAGCATCATGGTGAAAGAAAAGAAACTCGAAACTTAGACCCACGTTGCATTTCGCATGCTCATATTGAAGCATGAGATGAAAACCAGATGTCATTTTGTTTTTCTCACCTGTGATCACTAATTTTATACTTCTGGTTTTAAAACCTCATATTTTTTCAGGAAAGTTTGTTATGATAAGAGAGAATGAGAATTCCTTCTCTGCTGAGACCTTAGGCTGTCTTTCATTTAACATCAAAATTTTCACTTCTGTACAACCTAAGAGATATTTCTGTTGGTTATTTAACTTCCTTTTACCTAGAATTTTTTTGCTTGGGCAGAGATTTCATTCATTTATGTATTTTCACCCTCTGTTTCTATTCAGGTTCAGATTGCTCACTAAGTACAATTTTGTTTCTTATTTTGCAGACTGGGTGGAATTCAGTCCATATGAGATTGGTATGGCAAAGTATGGCACTTTCATGTCTCCTGATTTGTTTGGAAGCAAATTTTTTATGGGGACAGTGGTGAAGAAGTATAGTGAAAATCCTTTGCATTTCTTGATGGGTGAGTATGTGGCAGAGTATGTGGTTTATTTTAAAATAAACCTAATTTCAGTAGCTCATGGACAAGGGCTTTTAAATGCAGCCACACAAAGAGTGAGACAAGAAGTAGAGTTCTCAGTTTGTTGGAAGACATCCACTTGTAAGATTTCATGGACGTGGACTGGCATTCTCTGGTTTTTTGTTTCTGGTATGTCATCTGAGCTTACAGCTTAACGCGTTCCAAAATTAGAAATGTGTTCAGAAAGCAAGCAACTGCTTAAGTAGTGCATTTTATGGGGAGCTGTTTTCCTTCTACCAGCCTCCATTCATTGTTTACTTTTTCCTTTTCAGGTGTCTGGGGCAGTGCATTTTCTATATTATTTAACAGAGTGCTTGGTGTCTCCAATTCTCAGAATAAAGGTCCCACCATGGAAGAAGAATTAGGTAATATTAGTAAATAATTCTTCTACTATGCAAAAGAGTTACTAGCAACATTCAGCGCACTCTCAATCTGTGGAAGGATAGCGCTCTGCTGATGGTCATTTTAAGAATGTGGAATTCAAACAACTTTAATTGCTGACATTGCTAGATGCTGATGAGGTCATGGAAAGAGGGATAATAATTTTCTTTCACTTTTGTTTCTGATCAGTATCAGAGGTACTGAAAGTCACATGCATATATCCAAGTATTTTCATGAAGTTATTAGCATCCAAGTCCTTTTTTTATGTCATTATGCTAGTTTTTGGAGATCAGAAGTTGGCAGATACTTCATAATTCCTATTCAGAAGACAGCATTTCAGGGAAATAGATAACCAACAAATAAACTGTACTAGACAGCCAAATTTTTCTGAAGAGGATAGAGAGAAAATGCAGATAGAGTTGATTTAAAATACAACAAAAAAACCCCAAGCCCCTTAGCTGCCTCTGTCTCCTAATAGATGGTATTCACCTGTTTGATAATGTACTTATTTATGGATGAAAATGAGACTTGTGCCTCCAGGTTCATATTTTTGATAAACCTCATGAGTGTTAATACATACTAATGGAGGATTTCTATCAATAAGTTTGATAGTGGAAGAGTATGAGTTACTACTTTTAAAGATGTTGAGAGACAGAATGTTATCTGTCATTTTTGGCTCAATTCACATATAATTTAAAAAAATACGCTTTAAAGTGGGATTAGATGTGAAAATTCTAATGTGACTTGAACTACAGTCTATTACCAGAACTGAAGATGTGACAGTGAAACCTTGGTACCACCAAAGTGAATGGCAGAATGCCAGTGGACATGACAGTTACACATAGCATGTGTAAATCACACCTAGAGCAGTAAATAATAAATTTTGCATAGGGGTTGCTTTAAGGAGATGATTTGATGTCCAAAAATTGCGTTTTTTGTTTTTGTTAGCTTCCTTTTTTGGTCACCAATTTTGATTTTGACCTGTCTCCTATGTCATTGCTAAAGAATTTTGTACATATTTGTCTTTGGTGCGTGTTTGTCCATTGATGGTATTTGAATAGTGACTGAGGACCTGCTGAGTATTAAAAAGTATTTAAAGAAAAATACATGATGACTAAGCTCTCCTGTCTCTGTCATTATTTTTACAGTGTTATCTGTAAGTCTAAGAGGGCATAGTCCTCTTTAGGAAAAAAGCAACAGTAGTGGTCAAGTGGTCATCCGTATCCAGTAATCATTACCAAGGGTAATGAAGCAGTGGTTTTTTACACTTTCTATCATGGTGAATCTCTCTTCAGTCTTCTCTTTCAGCCAGGCGTGTGTATAGGAATTAAATTTAGACTTAAACAAAAAGTGAAACGTGTAATTGCTGTTGTTTTGATACTGCATGTGTAGAAATTACAGCATTTGTTGGAAATCACAGTCCAAAGCAGGTGTATGCCACCAGAGACCAACACCTATGTTATCCTTCTGTTAGAAAAAGAAGATGTTATTTTATTTTCATTTTGTTAATGATAAAAACAGTTAGTTGATAATATGTTCAAGTTCACTAGGTAAAAACCCTTATTCAGCTTATTTTAACCGGCTTCAGATTTTAATTAGAGATGATTCTTGGCATACATTATACTGGGGAATAAAGTTTTCAATAGTCTCTCAGATACATTTGCATCACTGGAATTCAGTGCCAGTCTCTAGTCTCTGTAGGATATAAGCTTCCAAGATGAGGCTGCTCATAAAACATTGGAAATTTACAGTATTTCAAGAAAGGCTTCCCTCCATAATCAGCAAAAATAATGTAGTTAGCATATAATCCATTCTCATGTGAGTTTATCTCCACTACAAACCTTACCCGAGGAGAAGAATGTGTTGCTTTTTCAGTATTCACCTTGACTTTGAAATAATTCTTTAAGATAGTAATGATTTGTTAACAATGACTTTGTGGTTGTTTTGGAAACAAAGCTGTTACCCCTAACAAAATGCAGATTTTTGCCAGAGAAGTTTACTCATTTCTGGTTTTATTTCTCTCACCTAATATTATGAGATGAAAACCATTGTCTTATCTACCCATATAACTGTATTGGCCTTTATTTTTCACACATACTCCAGCAGAACTTTCATAACTATCTTGGCTTTTGATTTTCTCCCACTATTTTTAAGGATACCCACTCATAAATGTATGAATGAAGTTAAAAGAGTTCCTATTTATAAGAAAAAATTAGCAGGTAATTAACAGAAATTAATGTAGTCTTCCTAGTTTACTAGGAGTTACTGAGAGGACAGAAGCTATATATCTAAATTTTAATCAAGGTGAATGAAATGTTTCAGATATGTGGTGCAGAGGTGAGTGGTGGGTACTGCTTTAGGATTACATTTTGTTTTCTCAGCCCTTTGACTAATCTGTTTAGTGCAGAAGCTTTGCAAAAATTGAAGGCTAGAGCAAATACATTCTGATGAGATGCTGAACGTAGAGATGTCTACAGCAAATCAAATTTCTTCAGCTGTATTTTCTATTATGAAGTCTATGATAATTTTATGACTCAAATTATTTTGAAATTCTTAGCTATTCTAGTAATTAAACCCTGGCAGTTTAAAGTCATTTTGTATTTCTTTCAACAGAAAATATTAGGCTAAAGCACCTAGTAAGTAATGACAGTTCAGACAGTGAAGATGAATCACAGCACCCAAAAGGTAAGGAAATCTTCACATCTTATTTCATAGTTTACTTTTTTCATCAGCTTTCATGTAGTATGGTCAAGTTTGTGGATGCTGGAAATTAGTCATAGCCAGTTTTCCTGAGTCTTACCAATTGTGTCTTACAACTGAGAGCTCTGCTTTCGTTTATACCAATGGTAAACTTAATTGCCTAGGTTAAGGATCCTAAAGGAGCTAGTGGCTCAGCAAAATAGAGAAACCTTGAACAAGAGACCTCAGGAGGTCCTTTGGCTTGACTTCATGACTCGCACTCAAGCTGATGATCAAATGATTACCTCACACATTTTCAGTCTTGGTATGAGTCCAACAGGGCTTCAGAGAGGTCTGCAATTTCACATACACCCCAAAATTAGGCTTGCTGAGGCAGTGATAACCAGAAGTCTGTTGCCAGCAAACTGCTGAGCTCAGGGGTGTGTTCAAATTACCAGCCCAGCAAACGAATGCTATCCATTGGTTTCAAGGGTTCCTTGTGGAAATATTTGCCTGAGAATAGTTTAATTTGTGTTTCCAGCATTCATAGATGTCTTCCAGCACCTTTACAAATGACATCTGATGCAGGAAATTCCTAGTGTTTTGGCACAATGTTTTAAACAATGCCCAAATCCCCAAAGAGGTACAACTGCAAGGGGAGCACTGGGCAGTGGGAAGAAAAAATCCTATTGAAAATTATCTTTAGGTGCCTAAGTCATCTCAGGATTTCTGTGATTTTAGTCAGGATCTCTGTCTCATCATAATAATGCTTTGTATTTGATGATATGTTTGGGGACAACAGTGATTTTCACCTGAAGAAATTAATTATCTTTTTAACAATGCAAGCAAGATGGAAGTGCAGCTCTTTGTAATTTTAGGAACCACAGGAAGAAAAGAAAATCTTGTGTGATGAGACAATTAATTATGGCATTAGCTCAGTTAAATGATTACTTCTTCAATTCTCCTTATGTGTAAAATAATAGGGAGAGGGAGCACATTTTGTGTTTATTTGTGGATTTCCTGTGTGATTTCACTTTAGCCAGCATGAAACACTACATTTCTGTCATAGTTTGTAGCCATAGTGAACAACCTACAAATCTTTGATTTGTAAACACTTGATAATCCCTAACACTTCTATAGAATACTGTAGTAGATATGTTGGACCTCTAAACTTCGTGGTGTTTGCTTGTTTTCTGTCTACTTTATATAAAAATCAGCTCCTTTAATGCCTGGATTAAGGAGACACATTTCAGTTCTGCGTTTAAAGTATCAAGCCTGAGCCTGAATTATCTTCTTACATAAAACACCCCAAAAAGTTTTGACAATCCAAGTAATTTTTATTGTGACTTCTCTATAGACATATAAGTCTGGATGTTTCATTGTATTCTTTAAGTACAAATATAGGTTGTAGTCTACAGTTTACTGTAAGGATATTTTCAGGTATTTTAGAATTCCTGTGCTACAGCATTCTCTTACATGCAGCCTAACTTTGCTTTCTTAAGGAAAGCTGGGTTTCTAGCAATTGGCAAAGACAGAGAAGGGTGGCAGTATACATCCAGATGAATTTAGGTCTACATAAAGTATAGATCTTTGTGACTTACATCTGTCACCTGAGCCCAGGAGAGTTTGGATTCTAGGTGCTAGCATGGATAAAACCATGTTCTCATTGCCCTTTCTATCCAGCCTAATTAAGTCTGGCTAAGGTAATCTAACACATTCCCAGTCTATTTTCCTGATTGACATATTCACACCACTGTACTGCAGATTAAAAGTTTCACTGGCCTGTGAAGTTAAGAGGAAGATTTCTTTTCATTTGTCTGAAATTCTTGCAGCAAAGCTCCTTCATTCAGTCTACAGCAACATGAAAATACTACGACCCAGTTCCTTTTATTTTAATAGTTCTTTATTTTAATAGACCTAGAAATCTTGGGTTTATACTTTGTATATTAACTGGTTTACTATTGGTTATTTTAATTTTCCTCCTCAGGCACTGAAAATGCTGAGGCAAATCAAGAATATCATAACAGCAGCCAGGAAAGCTGGGTGCAGCGAATGCTGATGGCTTTGGTGGGTGATAGTGCCCTTTTCAACACCAGGGAAGGGCGTGCTGGGAAAGTGCACAACTTCATGCTGGGATTGAACCTCAACAGCTGTTACCCACTCTCTCCTCTGGCAGACCTTCTTACTCAGGAGTCCGTGGAGGAAGATGAACTAGATGCTGCTGTTGCAGGTTAGTTCACAGAAAGTCTATGTTGCTGCATATTCCTTAGTAAAACGAGATACAGCGATTCTCAGCGAGGCTCACAACAGCACGTACTCCTCCAAAGGTAGAAGGACATGCTTGTCACTTGATGAAATGCGAGCAGTAAACATTGTGTACGTTGATTTCTATAAAGGCTTTCAATATGGTTTCCCACAGCCTCCTCCGTCCTCATAGAGAAACTGATGTGTTAGACTCTTGAGAACTGGTCAGTGTGGTGGGTGGAGAACTGGCTGACTGTCTGCACCCAGAGGATGGTGTTACATAGCTTTTTTTCCAGCTGGTGACCTGCCACTAGTGGGGTCCCCCAGAGATCAATATAGGGTTCAGTTCTGCTCTTAAGTAATCTGGATGGTGGGATCAAATGTACCCTGATGAAATTTTCCAATGATAGCAAACTGAGTGGGGAAATGGACCCTTTGGAAGAGAGAGCCACCCTGCAGGATGAGCTGGATTGGCTGGAAGAGTGGGATAACAAGAACCTTATGAAGTTCAGCAAGAGGAAGTTGTGTTCGTTCCATGTTCTTGTGTAGTAGCACAGCACTAGCAACCATCCCTCATAGTAACAGTAATCACTTCAGCCTTTATTTTCTATTCAGAGGAAGGAGATTGTCCTAGCTGGTCATTATGCAATAGTAAATACCAGATGTCGTTTAAAAGCTTAAGTAGCAGACTCTCTCTAATGTGTATTTGTTAATGTAACAAATCCCTTTGAGTGGTTGTATAGTAATTTCCATCTGTACTCCACTTTCTAAATATTTTTATTATCTTAGAGGTGTTTACAACTGGATAATCTTAATATTTATAATAGTTGTAAAAGAGGCAGGAAAACGGGTAGTAAATTTATGGTTGGAAAAAATGACAGTTGATGAGAGTTTTGCATAATTAAGATGTGGATAATCTTCAGAATCAACTGTCAACTTCCTGAGGTTTAATTTCAATTGAAATTAAGTGCTGGTTTGACAGAATGAGCCTGTCCCTCTGAGAAAATTACTTTTGAGTACCTGAAATTTCTTTGGGTAAGATGTCTGGCAAAAGTTTGATATAACTGCAATTTTTTTTTAATGTTAGCTGAAACCCACACTCATAAACTGGAGCTAACAATTCAAATCTAACAGCTATGAGTATTTGCAATATTATGGTCAAGAATAGCTAAAAAACCCCCCTGAAATTTCAGTAGATAATATAAAATTTAATCATTCAGTAGTGTTAGAAGTGTATCCACATTTTAATGCTGTGAATTTTGCTAATATATGTGAGAGCCTAGTTGATCAGAAGAGTAGATAGAAAGGAAACTTTAGTGTAAATTTAAAATACTGTATATTGCCAAGGCCCTGGATGCATTTAAACTTCGCATATTTGCTCCTACCACTAGCAGTTTACCTATCAGCTTGAGTACAGAGAGAAGTCTGAATTGCTTTATAACTTACTCTCTTTTCTTGCCAGACACTCGAAAGGAGAAATAAATGAATCAAAATGGATACAAATATTTCACATCTCCAGTTGTCTCAAACCTTCTGTAGACCCACTAATTTGCACTGCAGAGGATGAACTGTGGCAGACCTAAGCCAAAGTTACAGTCATTACTGAGGGCTGGATTTAGGGTTTGCAGTGCGTACAGCAGAGATCCCAGAAAGATCTGAAAGAATATGCTTGGCTTTACTATTGATTCTATTTGGGCTGAGCATTTTCTTAATTGGTCTCAAATATGCTTTAAAACTTTATACCCCTTGAATGATTTCATTGTGAACTCAGAGTTGTTCAGTTTCTGTGCCTGGATATTACAACACACCAAAATCACTTGAGAAGATGCCACGTGAATAACAATAGGGAAAAAATAACTCATAATCTCTGCTTCCTTATTTCAGTATTTATGGAAACTGTTGTAGTAGATACACGTCAGTAGCAAATGCCCTTTTCATCTCCCATACCTCCATTGAAGCTGCCATCTGTGACAAAGTTTGGTCTCTAGAATGTATTCTCTTTTTTATTTACAAACAATTCTTATTTTCTATTTGTGTATCTGATTGCTGCAGGTCAGGTAGGCATGCTCTGCTGGTTTGACACAGAGCTTTACTCAGAAACATCTTGTGCTTCTTCCAGTTTGCAGTTTGAACTGAAAGCTTCTTGTAATATTTTATAGAAGCATTCCACATGGGCTGAAAATTAATGTCCCAGGCTCTCAGAGCATAAATACTCCATTCAGTCTTCATACTGTTTGAATAATGATTGATTCACTTACCAGAGCCATTAAAGTATATAGAGTGATTGTCCTGGATTCATGTGTTGTAAAGGATAAAAAGAACAAAGCTTCTAATGCGGTCCTTTAGAATAACTACAGCACAGGTTATAGAGTATGTGATCCTTCTTTTATCATCAGGGATACTCATTGCACGTTACTCTGCCAGGAGCAATTGCAGGCTCACCTGTAGTGTCCTGACCCACAGGTCAGTCTGCTTGCTTGCCTCGTCTCACTGGGGTATTGTGTGCTGCTTCTGGCCTCTGGCTTCATATTCTGGATAAATCAAATCAAATGCCTGCCTTTAAAGTCATGTCATTAAAATTACACTGGATTATATTAATTGCTTTTTGAATCCTGACCCCATAAGATGGGCACAGATTATATTTTGAAACTTTTCTTCTCAGTTCAGAGATTATAAATGCACATCTAAAATTAATTATAACAAAAACTTCTAAGTTGAATTTCTCCTGTAATCACAGAAGACCACAACTAATAAAAGCAATCTGTGTGGTCATTATATATTTATTGATGGCATTTTTTGTATTTTGTCATTGAAAATGTAATAAAATTATTATGATAAATTTGATTATGGAGTCATGAAGTCTGTAAGCAATAGGAACTGTCTTGTTCTTAGTGCCTTTTTGGTAGGAAGTTTGTGTATGCACTAACAACTCTATCACAAACATTAATATAGGTGTTACTATACTTGTTTAAATGATCACTGTTGACTTTCAAATTCAAATTTTGTAAAATAAGATAATACAAAACTTGAACAAAAATGTTTCTGCACGTTTTAGAAATTCTGTTGAGAGCAAGGGTTAAATTATATTTGAAATGTCTTTAAAAAAGGCAGCAGGCAATGATTTGAAAGTATTTTCTCCCTTAGAAATCAAGGCAAATAGTAGGAAACTAGTGCCTCATTTCTTAGCAAAGTGCTCTCTAATAAACAGTGACAGAAATAAAAAGTCAAAATATCTCTTCTGAATTTATTTTTTGCTGCCCATATCAATAATTTTTCTCATGGATCCTGAAATTATAGGACCTATAGTTTGGATTATTACTGCCGTTGCCAATAAGTAGGTATTAGGAAATTTAATTACTCAAGAAATACTTGTTTTATGCTATGCAGCATTCCTTAGATTACACTGCCCTCTACAGGTATGTGCGTTAGTTTTTAGACAAAAGGCAAAAACATACACTGGATATAATTCTAAGATCTAGAGCAAGAAAAGACTGTTGGAAGAAAAGTCTCAAGTACTGCAGGGATCATTTAGTAGTATCCAGAGACTTGGATAAGTGCAAAGGCACTTATGAAAAATTACTTGGGTTTTTCCTCAGCTGCACCCAGGGAATATTGGGCTTAAAGGGGAAAAAAAATCATCATCTTCAACCCTCAGTTTGGGCATTAGAGATAGGAGACTATTTTATACCTATACCATGACAGTATTAGCAGTAAGTGGCTTACATGTAATTCTGACCAGTATTAAAATTTCACATATGGATATGTGTCACCATTTCTTTATATTCCTACTATATTAGTGAGATGAAGTAATGAAATCTGATGTAGGCTGAAAAACAAGACTTGATATCCCTAATTTGAATGGACAGAAGCAGACATAGAATCATAGCATCATAGAATGGTTTGGGTTGGAAGGGACCTTAAAGCTCATTTAGTTCCAACCCTCTGCCATGGGCAGGGACACTTTTCACTAGACCAGTACTCAAAGCCCTGTCCAGCCTGGCCTTGAACACTGACAGCGATGGGGTGGCCACAGCTTCTCTGGGCAACCTGTGCCAGTGTCTCACCACCCTCACAGGAAAGAGTTTCTTCCTAATATCTAATCTATATCTCCCCTCTGTCAGATTAAAGCCATTTCCCCCTGTCCTGTCACTATGTGCTGTTGTAAAAAGTCCCTTTCCTGCTTCCTTGTAGGCCCCCTTTAGGCAATGGAAGCTGCTCTAAGGTCTCCCTGGAGCCTTCTCTTCTCCAGGCTGGACAAGCCCAGCTCTCTCAGCCTGTCTCCAGAGCAGAGCTGCTCCAGCCCTCAGAGCATCTTTATGGCCCTTCTCTGGACTCACTTGAGCAGATCCATGTCCCTCTTGTGTGGAGGGCCCCAGAGCTGGATGCAGTACTGCAGGTGGAGTGACTTAGACAAGTGTCATGCAGGAGCAGAACCACATCAAGGCTTTTTAGGCAAATTTCAGTTTGGGGAAGAAGAGCTGGGAGGGACGAGGGATTCGGAGGAACCTGTGGAAGATGTTTGGGCAGGATTGTAGGACACTGAGGGGATGTACACTAGGAATCTGTTTCTTAACTTCCCATGAACACTTTCCTTTGCGTATGGGTTAAGGATGACAGGGTAAAGATGGGAAGGTTAGGGTCAAACCTAGGCATTTTTCCCTTTTGGTTTTGCCTCGAGCCACCTCTGCTTCTGACTTGGGACTTGACCTGCTGAAGTCCCTTCCAGCTCTGTTTTTTTCACCTCATTCTCTAGATGTCAAGGTAAGAGTTAAGGTTACACATGAGTTCATGGTGTGTTTAACTGGGATACTGTACATTTTAATTTCTGTGAAATCTTCAGTACTTGGGGATACACTGAAAAGCCCAGTACCATTTTGAAATCAAAATTTCAAAAAGTTCTTAATGCATGTGTTCTTGTTTTGTTTTGTTTTCATTTATTCTGCACAGATCCTGATGAGTTTGAGAGGATATATGAGCCACTAGATGTGAAGAGCAAAAAGATTCATATAGTGGACAGTGGGCTTACATTTAACCTCCCGTACCCACTTATCTTAAGACCTCAAAGAGGCGTGGATCTCATTATCTCTTTTGATTTTTCAGCAAGGCCAAGTGATTCCAGTCCTCCTTTCAAAGTAAGTGAGATAAGCCATACCTTTTTTTGTGTTCATAAATTTATCTTGGTTGCATTCTTCTGGTCAGGTTGATTGCACATTTCATGGTTCCAGAAGGCCTTAGTGCTATTTTATCAACAGCATTGGAACAATTTGTTTCTACAACAAGGCAGAATATTGTGCTTTGCCTCAGTTCCTGTTTACATGACTCACATGAGACAACTGATACAAAAAAGGCTAATATGACTTGTTTGAAGTATTGACTCTGTTGTTTTTATGGAAATCTTGCATTCACACTGAATTGCAGAATTTTATTTTATGTCAGTATTAAACCATTAACTCATGTACCATTGTGTTAGTGCTCTAGCTCTGTACAGCTGTTCTCTGTGATGCTGTGATATAAATGAATGGTTTTCTGTCATCATCTTGCAGAAAAGTGTCTCAGTCACTCTGGTATTGCTAAATATGTAACATTTTGGAAGTGGTGCTAACTTCATTCACATCTCACTAGGATAATCCAAGTACTGGTTTAAATAGAATTCCTAAATATATTCAGGACAGACCAAAGCAACAACACAAAAATGCAAATTAAATGGCATGGTTTTTTTTCAGTAGCAGATGTGGAAGGCACAGCTGGCAGTCTCTACAATGGGTACAATCTCTGCATCCAGACAGCTCCAACTGATCAGAAGGGCCTAATGTTGGATCATTTTGGTAGCTGACACACAAAAAAGCAGTACTTATGAGACTATTGTGAGGTCTTCAAAAAGAGGCAATATTAATTTGAAACCCAAGTGGATTTTTAAAAATTGTTTTTAAGGAAAGCAAGAAAACATGTCTGTTTGAGAAACTGGCATTCCTTGTTGCTTTACAGACAAATTTCAATTAGAACAAACAGATTTTTTTTGTTCCTCTTGCTGTCAAGGGACAACGCTACCAACCAACATTAGAAAATAACAGCAGTAGCAAAATGAACTCTAGATCATTGTTGTCAAATGCAATTTAAAACAAGTTCAGGAGAATAAAAAGGAGTAAAATGACTTCTGTAATCTCAAGATCTCTTGGGAACTACTTGGAAGAATACAGAACTGAGAAAACTCTTATTAGTGCTGAGATCCTTTGTTTTCCTTAATTGACTGAATCCCACAGTGTGTTTCTATTGAAGAATTTGCCTCCTTTTTTGTCACAACTGAGTATTTTCCCCATCAGCTAAATTTACTGACACTGCACTGCTGTCTCCTCTGAAGCATTTTCTTTTTCCTCCCTTTGTTAATGTTCTGCACATGAAGTCTACAAAAGGCTGTGCAATGTCTCTCTTATTCTTAGCCTATGCTTTGAACTTTCTGTCAGCATCAGCTGTAATTTTCTGTGTCATTTTGGGGAACATACCATAACATGGACAGATTGATAGGAAGTCAAGTGGTATCCTGAATTGTTTTCTGTAAGCTGTAATTTTAAAAAGAAGAAATCCTTTTACGCATGAAAAAATGGTAGGAAAATTAAATGGTGCCTTGGGTTTTAATGAAGCCACTGTTGAAGGGAATTGTTCATTATTTCTGAAGCGCAAATGTGTGTATAACAAATAGAGTGACGTAGCTCCAGCTAATACACAGCTATAGTCCATAAGCATAGGCTGTATGCTAATGGCCTGAAGGACAGAAACCAGTTTTGTTTACTGGCTGTGCAGTCCCATTGCTTCTGCTTGCATTACAAAGAGTAAATGACAGTTCAAGAGTTTGCCTGTATCTACAGTAGTACTCTAATGTCCTTTTATTACTCCAACACATAGGGAAATCAGCCAGCTCAAGTCTATGACTCTACTTTTATCATTTTACACACACTATGTTTTAATCTCTTCTGTATCCAAAACAGTTGCCCAAAGAAGGGTCCTGTTTCATTCAAAACCAACATTAAAGATGTTGACCTTCCCTCTCCTCCCTCTCACACACCCTCATTACATGCTTTTGAGTCATTATTTACCAATTATTTTGTTTACTGAGTTGTCATGAGTTTAAAAAAGTCTGTTTTCCAGACTTACTTCTTCACTTAGTATGCTTTCAAAGGCCGTTCTGTGCTATGATGTGCATCTGAACATAACAACACGTGGACTGATGTTTATTAACTCTCATTGGTTTCGACAGCACTGGTACTCAGTTTGCAAGTAAAATTACAGATGGTTTTTTCTAGCTGTCAGCTCTGTAAATTCACCAAAGATTTATGTGACAGACCAGCTCTTTCCTTCCTGTGAATCATCTCAGGCGGTGCAGATTGGGCAGGCTGAATTAGGTGCTCAGTTCACCATACTGGGTAGCCTTTACAAAGATTGGCCTGATCAGTCCTTCTGTGTAAAGAAGTGTGAGTTAATAAAACTTCTTCCAGTAACCAATTTGACCTGTGTCTCTACATAAAATCTCACTTTGCAGTGGATGCTTATATGCGCCTGAGTCTTTGTTATCTTTTCAGGAAATTTTGCTTGCTGAAAAATGGGCCAAAATGAACAAGCTTCCTTTCCCCAAAATAGACCCAAATGTATTTGATCGGGAGGGCATGAAGGAGTGCTATGTTTTCAAACCAAAGGATACCTCTTCGGAGAAAGACTGTCCAACTATAATCCATTTTGTTTTGGCCAACATCAATTTCCGGAAGTACAAAGCTCCAGGTGAACACACAGTTTTTGATGCTCAATCTAGCTGTTCCTTTGAAGCTTTATAATGACACAGTGATTATATACTAGAAATGCTTTGTCTCTGAAATAACTCTGAAGTCTGTCTGTAGTAGTTAGGAGTTCAAAAGAGCCATTAAAAAATAAGATAAGTCCTCAGACCTAACATGTAGATTGTATTTTTGTATTTTTTCTGTATGCAGGCATTCTAAGAGAAACACAGGAAGAGAAGGATTTTGCAGACTTTGACATTTTTGATGATCCAAATACACCATTCTCTACCTTCAACTTCCAGTATCCCAATGAGGCTTTCAAGAGGCTTCATGATCTAATGGAGTTCAACACCCTCAATAGCATAGATGTATGTATGACAGTGTGGAAGGGGCTTAAAGGGACCAGATTGTTAAATGGGAAAGTTGATGATGTGAGTAGAGCCCTAAATCCACCATACAGAAGGTACAAGGGTTTATTCAGTATTTGCCTGATTGTTACGACATACAAAGTGCTTCCAGCATTTGATTTTGACCCTTGCTATTCTTGAAGTTGAGGCTGGATCAAAGCCCATTGTAGAAAGTGGAAAAAATCTGCTTTATTTTAATGAGGGACAGAGCATAACCTAAGTAAGTTCTTTATGAGCTGTGTACAAGCATGCACAAACTCTGGCATGGTTAACTTGTATCCTTCCAGCCTTGGAAGGTAATACAGTGGCTGGAGTTACCTGAAGAGAACTCGAGGAGATACACAGTGATAGTCAGGTAAAAAGAATTTGATATCTTCACTTGACCTCTATTTCTCAAGTATTGAAATAGCAGTGTTGTAGGAAGTATCACCACCATATATGATCCTCTGTCAGTAATAGACCACTAAGCAAATATGCTGCTGAAAAGACCAGAGGTGCTTTCCAGTGGGGAAAAAAAGAAAAAAAAAAAAAAAAGTCTAAACAGTATTTCTCGGGCTAAGAAGATTGATACATTATTTTGGCCATCTTCCAAATGGAAGAACTACTGGAGTGTAGTATGTGTGCTTTTCACAATGTTTGAGCCTGTGCTTGTGAGGATTCATTCCAATTCATATCCTTTTCTAATTTGATTCCTGTGTTTTTTTTGCCATTTTACCATCAAAATCCCTGCAGGGTAACTGGGCAAAGGTGACTCCGTAGGATGCAGACATTATGTTCTGGATTTTATACTAAGTTTTTATATATGATCATTTTCTAACTGAAAAAAAAAATATTCTGTAAAGTTCTCTGGAAATTTATCAAGTCAGTGATTATTTTTTTTTAATGAATACAAGCTGTAACTCAGCACCATGATCCCAGCATCTGTAGAGTGACTAGCCATATTCACAAGTGTAAATGATCAGCCCAGATACAGAAATACTTTTTTTTTTTTTTTCAATATAGTGAAGAAATCTTGTTACTTCAGGACAAAGGAAGCAAAAGTGAAGTTTAATCTTTCTCAGTGTAGCAATTATTTTCTATATCCTTTAAGTATGGATGTTCTCCATTTTGATTTACCCTTCAGAATTTCACTAGGACTCGGTTTAAATGGTGTATATTCTTTTCTGACTTTGACGTTGGTGGCATCCAGTTGTATCTTTATTAACTACATTAAAAGCAGTGTTTTATATAATCAAGAAAAAGTATTCATAGTAATACTCAGCAATCACTTTGTTCAATGATGGAGCAATGTTAAAAGTAGGAGTAGTAGTTGCTAACATCTGAAGGGGTCTTTTCTATCGGTTAATAAATCATTAAAGTGTTAGTTATTTCCCTGGGTGACATGTTGCTCACTGTTTTCCAGGTGATCAAGCAAGCTATGGTGGAAAGCATTGAATACAGGAAAGAGAATCCATCTCGCTGCTCTGTGTCTCTCAGCAGTGTTGAAGCAAGAAGATTCTTTAATAAGAACAATCTTAACAACAGCCACACATAGAGAGTATGTCATAGGTCCTTCTCCTTCAAGAAACTGGTTCTGCCTTTATAACTGGAGTCAAAAAGACATTATCAAAACATCACTGCTCCTGAGCAGGGCTGCGCAAAACTCCTCAAAATGTTTTCTTGTGGATTTTCAAGTTTCAGTATAATTTTGTACTTTTTTTTTAAAAAACTAAAAACATTGAAAACATTTCAGTAGGCTAATAGCCTTATTTTTAAAACAATGGAATTAGTTTATTTTGACTATGGTTATTGGGTTCAGTGTCTTTTTTTTTTTTTCTTACAAAATTGTAAACACTGGTTTCTTGTTGTGGGGCAGTTGTCTGATGTTTAGTTGATGTAAACTGGGCATATTGTGAAACATAAAATGGAATTAGAAACACAACAGAATAAAATTTTAGTAACAGAGGCAATATATATACCTGGGCTTGGGCCCAGATTTCAGAGTTCTTTCTATCAATGAGAAGATTTCCTCTGACTTTGATTCGAAAAGTCTGTAATTGCTGACTACTGCTAGGCAGCAAGAGCTCCCTGGTATATGAAGTTGCTTAGATGCCTACTAAATCTATTAAGGTTGATTTCTTACACTGGAAGAGGTTTTGCTCACTAATATCTATTGTCTATATTGGCCTTACCAAAACTCCATCATCAAGCTATGTTTTAAGTTTCACTTTTCTTGCATGAATGGTGTCTCTTAACCAACTAACTGCTGATAGCAAACAGGTATCAAAGAAATAGGGTTTATATATCTTCAGTATTGTAAGTAGGATCCTTGGTTGGTTATTAATGCTAGTAGAGCTTTTGTAACTGATGCTAAGAAGGATCTGCTCTTGAATCTTTTAATCTCAAGTATTTTCACAAAAATTGAAGTCCACTTTACTACTGTTTAAGAATGTGTGTATCCACTCAACAGAAAATCCAACATCTTACATTTTCTTTCTCCTTCGTTCCACAAAATTAGATTGCTTAAATGCTTGAGCTAGTAGCACCTGTGTGTTAAGTTATAATTCATTCATGTATTTCTGGCCAAAATGTTGATAGATAAAAGTGATTTTACTTTTAATCATGATTAAAACCATCACATTTCTGCAAAGGGACAGTGGCAATGTTTACTTGGATAGATAAAATATTCCTAGGTAAGAATGTGAAGTAGTTCAAGTATTAAGGGCTATTTTAAAAAATCTATTTTTAGTACTTTGAATAATTAAAGACTGTGCGGAGACATATTTTATTGTAGTAGCATCTCAACAAGTGTTGAGGTAACTCTGCCGGTGTTGTACCTCTTGAGAACTTCCAGCCTCCTTTGAAATAATGTAATCAGCAACTGTGTAACTTGGGAAAGAGCAAAAGGAACTGATGGGGTCACTGAGGCCTTGCACTTTGTGCAAGACCTGGGAGCCATACGCTTTCAGGGCACTTGGCAGGCTTGTTTTTTAAAGTCTGTGGGATTAACTCTCAGCAAATGGGCCTGGAAGTCCCAGCACTGGTTCCATAGCTGCTTTCTTCTGAAGTCTGGAGAAGGTAGTAGAGGCTGAATAGTTTAGCTCAAGGTGAGATTGCTGGCTCAAATGCAAAAAAAACATACAAAGGTGTGTGCAGAGGTGGGAAGGGAAGAACACATCTGCAGTTGCCCTGTGGATTGCTTGTCCCATGCTCCACAGCAGACAGAGTGAAAAAGCACTCCTTCCACTGGGATTATCATCATGGTGGAAACAAAGCATGTTTTCAGTAGGATTATTTCAGTCTTATGGTCAGAAGGCATGCATATTTCTCTTCAAGAGCTGAAGTGGAATTTTGGTCTCAAGATTTTGGTTGACGTTAATAGGGTTCAGATTTCCGCCTCTTACCTTGCCAATAGGGCTATCAGGATCTTAGCAAGTGCAAAGATCATGGTGTCAGGGAATGCCATCACTTTGTGCAGAGTCTATTTGAAGCATAGCTGACCTTTTGGTTGATAGTTTTCTGACAACTTTTACAATAACTGCTGATTTATCAGTTTATTGCTAATCCAGTGGCTGTTCCTTTTATTGTGAATTATTGAGCTATTTTTAATTTCTCAAATCTGTAAGCCCATGGGAAGGGAAGTAATTATAATGCATTTCTTTTAACAGCCACTGCATCATCCCTCCTTATATCTACATGCAGTGTTCCATGATTAATAATATTTTCTGTATTGATCAATAGGTTTTATTTCTGTTTGAGTTAGTATATGTATAAAATTGAGAGAGAAAATAAAAGTAACTTATCTTAGTGCTGCATAATTTAAACATTTTCAATAAATTTTGGAATACAGGAAGAAACTGGTACTGTTATTTTGTTGTAATATTTTCTTTTTTATGTTTTCGTTTTCCTTTTGTTATTATTTTTTTTATTTTATAATATGTACCTACTCTGTTTTATGGAAGTGTTTATCATGCTTTATACAATTTATATTATCACAATGTTATCAGGCAATAAAAAAATAACTATATTTGACACCTACTGTTTTCAGACAGTTTGTTTTGATCATTTTTATGGTATTTTCACTTTTATTGTGAAGAGATGTCGAACAGCTCAATGGTGTGTGGAACCTGGTAGGACAGCTCATAAGCAGGAAATTCAAGGTTTTGCTTATTACTTTGATTTTAGATGTTAAAACTACAACTTTTTTGAGCAGTTCAGTGTGTGGGGACAGCACATACATCTGTTTCTATTCCAACTGGCATATTTTGTTATGAGTACTCTGCTAGTATTTTGTGCTGTTCTGTTAAGAGTAACTACAGTATGGATGTTGGGTCTTTGCTGCCCAGTTTAAAAAGCAGATGAAGAAGGGAAGTTCCTCCAAAACCATTTGGATCAAATAACTGCTGGCCTGTTGCTTCTCTTTGCTGAAAAATAGGAGCAGTCTGTCATTTGCAGGTACTTCAAGATGCAAGGACATCATTCTGATAGATAATGTGTAAATATTCTTCTCCCATTACTGTATGGTGAATATGGCTACAAGTCAGGATTGACAGTCTCTTGGATCTTGTCCTGATTTTTTTCCCCTCCTGGTTAAAGGTTGCTAATACACAGAAAAATGTGTATTTTTTAAATTTAATATGTTGCAAACCATCAATTTAATTTAATCAAACCATATTTTCTGGATAGGTACTGTAAGATCCAAAGTGTTGATAGATTTCAGTATTACCCACAATAAATCTGCAGGGAGACTTTTTACAAAGGAATGTAGTGACAGGACAAAGGGGAATGTCTTTAAGATGACAGAAGGGAGATTTAGATTAGGTGTTAGGTAGAAATGATTTACCGTGAAGAGTGGTGAGACACTGGCACAGGCTGCCCAGAAAAGCTTTAGCTGCCCCATCCCTGGCAGTGTTGAAGGCCAGGTTGGATGGGGCTTGGAGCAACCTGGTCTAGTGGAAGGTGTCCCTGCCCATGGCAGGGGGTTGGAACTGGCTGGGCTTTAAGGTCCCTCCCAACCCAAACCATTCTATGATTCTATAACCAATAGGTCTAAGAGTAAAATACCAGAGGCATCGATAACTTCTGGTCTAAAGCATCTGTGGACAGAGTAACGAGTGTCTCGGTATTCACCAACCTCTTGAGCCAACACTGCTTTGACCTTGCAGTGCTGTAGGTACTGGTATGGGCTTTCTTGTTTTGGAGCAGTGTCTGTCTGCCAGGGCAGGCGTCCCTCTTACAGAATCAAAAAAGTTAGTGCTTTTTTTCTTATTTTCCCTTCCTTCAGTCCGTGGATTGAATCTTGTTTATTCCTACAACTGTACGTATTATACCTAGAAGGCAGCAAGAAGTGGGTTTAGAGGATGAATTATTTCAGATATCAGGAATTATTTTAGGTGATGCCCTCGGGAAATGGAAGTGCCATCATGCTAGCCTGAAGTGACTGCAAATAGCTCAGCATTGCAGATTAGCACGGCTCCTGAAAAGCAGATGTGGACAAATGTGTCTGTCCCACTCCAGGGAAACCTGGCATCAGACCTGGCCCTGAGATTGCATTTCTTGTCTGTAGGACCTTTGGGCAGTCCTGCTGGATAGGCATCTGAATCTCTACTTGCCTCTTTCCTTTAACAGCAGAAGTGAATACTTGGAATAAAATCCTATTGGCCCAGAAAGCATGAGAGCACTGGCCTCAAGAGTGTTTGCATCAGCGAGCAGAAAATTCATTTTGGCAGTGAAACGGGGCTGTAACAAATGTTGATCCGGCGTATTTTGATACGTTTTAATAAGTTTGGTTTGACCTGGCATATTTTGTCAGTGGGTTGAACCTTGAGAAGTCGGTGTGAACGGTCTATGATGTCCTCTCTAAAGAAGCCTAGATCACCCGCAGATCTCTGGTTTTACAGCAACAATAAGCTCAGTTTTGAGGAGAGCTGTTCAGCTGCTCTAGACACATGAACGGATGTGAGATCAGCAACAGTGGGGAGCAAGTTGTGCAAGCCCGTGCATTTACATAACACATGTTTGCTCTGATCTCACTCAAAGCAAAGGCATGTGGATGTTTCCTGAAGCTGTAAATTCACCCATCACTCTTACTGCTTTTGCACTTCACATACGGCCTAGATTTGTGTACTGATGTGACTCAGCCAATTAAGTTATATATACTGGCCATTCTCACGCTAGGTAAAAAGTAAAGATCGTCATAGTTCACAGGCAAGGAATTCCCCATGACAACAAAAACATGAGACTGTTTTGCATGCAAAGAACCGGCAGTGCAGCAATGAAGTTGACAGAGTGCCTTGTTAATCTTTAGACTAATCAAAAAATACAATATTTGGTACAATAGGAACAGTAATTCCCTGTGTGACCATTTAACCCTTGAGTGCCGAGCCAGGCAAATTTGATTCAAGCAGAAATTAGGGACCAAAGGCCAAACCAAAAGACTTCTGTTCTCTTCAGGTTTTCTGAGGAGATGTATGGGAAGAGAAGACCCAAAGTGGGCAGCCATGAGCTAAGGCAGACCCCAGTATGGGAAGAGTGACCTGGACCCCAGAGATGCCACAAATACAGCCAAGGCCTGAGGAACGGGTGGGAGCAAATGGACCACTGGAAGGGAAACCAGTGACAGGGCCACCAGTACTGTGCTGGTGCAAGGACTGGAGTAGGAGGAATGTCTGACATCTGCAGAGGGGGACCATCCTGACAGAACTCTGAGCTTCCCTGTGGCTCTGCTCCTGGAGTCATCTGCCCTGCTTCTGGGGTCTTCCTGAGACTTGCCAGAAAAAGCATGGAGAATTTAACATTGACCCACCTTTATATTTAAAACACATTTTGCCTTTAATCAGACCAATGCTTTTCTAGTGTGTCATCCTTGAAACCTGTGGCCAAGCTAGAAGCAGAAACTTGAGTGCTTTGGGATGGTTTTGGCCTTTGCATTTCCATCTAATTCTCAGCCAGATATACTTTTTTAGGCAAGTGAAAAGTGAGCAGGGAAAAATAAGCAGTTCTGTTCTTGTTCAGGTGTGAAGCTATAACTTCTGCCATTATAAAGCTACATAGGCAAAGTTATACAATTTTTTTTTTTTCCATTTTCTAATTTAGCTTCCTCACCCAACTTTCTGGATGGGGTCACAGAGATGTGTGGCTGGGGCCAGTGCTTGATCTTCACAGAATATGGAAACTCGCCTCTTTTGTAAAGCAGATCATTAAGTGCTTACGATGAGGAGGCTAATGTAGGAGGCACATTCCACATCCAGCTTGTGCTAAACACGCTATAGACATTTTGTTGCCAACACATTGTTTAGGGTGTGTTCTGGAAAATATGAAATGGAATTCATGTGACGACACTCAAAGAAATTTAGGCAAGTATTTTGCCAGCATATTTGGGAAATAGAAACACTGATACTTTGCAGCTGTGGATTTAATACAAATCCTTCCTCCTGGTCCCCTTTTGCTAAATGCCAGGGATTTGCTACAGGATATTTTTGTACTGTGGTCAAACACTGTTTATGACACTAACTAAGCCCTGCTAGCTGTCAACAGAAATAGACACAACCTGAACAGCTGAGAAGATGGTATCTGCGTGCTGGCAAATGCAGATGTGAAAGTCTGTCTGTTTGCCCGTAGCCCCAGGGCTCTTGCTTTCAGCCAGGATGCCGCAGGTGATGGCTGCAGAGGAGCCATGACCTTGCTTACCTGTGGATCTCAGGGCAGGATGGGCAAATGTGGCTGGAGCAGAGGCGGAAATGAGGTCTGAGTCAGTGAGCAAAAAGCCCTGTTGGTACTGAAGTGGGGCTCATGCCATGGGCAGTCTCTGAGATCTGATTTTGCCATCTTGTTGCAGCACTTGCAGCTGATGATTAAGCCTGAGAGAAACCAACATCCCGACAGCCTGCGCAGTGTTTAGCATTTTCCCCTTCACCTAATAAAGCTGCTGAAAAACACCAATCAAGTAGTTTTGACTCCAGTAACCTCTTCCGGTTTAAACTGGTGCTTTTTTGACCTTGCAGGGGTTCCAAAATGTAGTAGTGCTGATTAACTATCATCTGCTATTCCTCCTTCAGCTTCAAAGTCTCTTCTAGCATATTGTTTAAAGCCACATTCCCCACCCCTTCCTCCCATCTCTCTCTTTTCCCACATTCCTTTTTGGGTGGAGAAATTTCTTTCAAACAGGTTTAGAGCAAGTTTCAATAACCCACCAGACCACAGACCTTTTTCTGTTATTGCATGCCTGTGTGTCTTTCTAACTTTTCAGGCAGTGTGGGACAAGGAAGGGCTTGCCAGAAAATAAATGAGATAATCATTTGGCATCTGAAATCCTCACTGTCTCCTTTGGTTGCATCCTTTTCTTCTTTTATTTTTATTTTCATTTTCATTTTGAGCCTGAACCATTTCTTCCTTAGGCTGATGTGCTATGCAAAGCAACTCTGTCTCTGTTTGCCAGCAAGTAGGTGGTGACCCTAGGAGCAATGGCATGCCAACAGCACGTGTTGCGCAAGGACTGTGTGGCGAGGGGCTTCGGCAGTGAGGTGCAGAAGCTGTTCACTAGAGTTTTATGTTCTTAATTCCCCAGGAGGAACATCTGTGCTCTCTTTTCCTTGTCATTCTTCCATGGCATTTCAGAAAGAGTATGTGGAAATGATGCCTAGACTAGTGAGATGCCTGTAATTAGTAGGTTTCATTAAGTCCCAAATGGGTAGTGGTTGCATCAAGCAGTAAAGGAGATAGTGGAAACTGTGGGTCACATTATCAAATGTGAGTAATAGAAATATCAAAAGGTCACAGCTAATTTTTTTTCATTCCACAGAAGAACAGCTTAAAATTCAGCTCACTTTCCTGGCCAGCCCAGCAGGCTCATCTTCCTGCTGCCACTGTCTGCTTAGATGTCCTGTGTGAGAGCAAGTGGGTAGTTAGAGTCTGCTGAGACACTCTTCTCCAGAGCAGCACAAGGGCCAGGGATGTTTTGCTTTTTTTCTAATTTAGCTACACAAAGTTCTGTAACACAGTTGTGAGCTGGGATAACCAGAAGACCAGAAGATCCAGCAGCAGAGTGCGGGGTGGTGTGATGGAGCACCAGGCAGTTTGCCCTGCAGCTAATGGCCCCAGATGTGGTCATGGCAAAAAACCCAAAACAAAAAAAAAAAAATGTTTCTGGTTCACCAACAGTTTTAATGTTTTGCAACTTGCTTTCAGTGTGGAAAATACCGAAGAAAAGTAAAAGCATCTGGCTGGCACGCTGGCCCTGCAGCCACCCTGGAAGCAGCCATTTCCCATGTTTTTGTTGCTGTTTCTAGCTCCCCTGATAAGCTGCTGGAGCTATATCACCCCCTGCCCTGATCCAGACACTTTGGATGCTGCAGCCCTGGCCCAGAATGAGCAGTTGAGTCCTGTAGCTCAACCACTTGTAAACAGCTCACTGTGGTAAAGTTCTAACATTTCACTCCAATGTAAAGTTTCAACATCTATGTTCTACAGTGTGATGAAAGTCAACTTTTCTCCTATGTTGTGTAATGTAATAAATGTCAGATTAAAAAATTCAACTTCATTGAAACGTCTTTTTTATAATCCCCCATGATGTTGTAAGATCAGCTTAGCATCTTAACAGATGTCGCTGAATCAGTTTTCTGATGGCAAACTATCACAGCGGAAAACAGCTTTTTCTAATATTTTCCTAGTTCCCTCTGTGGCAGAACACTGAGGAAATCTCTTGCAAAACACAAAACTTTGTCTTATGAACCTATAGGTAATACCTAAGTGATGGTCTTTAGGCTTGTAAGTAAACATAGGTTGTTTAGGATAAATAAAAATAATTTTAAAATCTGGCCTTCATTTCCCAGCAGGAGGAGGAAACAGTGCTCAAGTGTGTCCCTAATGCCAACTTTAGCTCCTTCAGTGTTTGCATCAACACCAACATTCCCCCTCCTCACTACTGTGGGCTGATGGTTTTTAGCAGATTGATGTAAAACAGTGCTGCAAGGACAGTCCCATGGAGTGATGCTCTGCTCCTTGGAAAGCCTGGGCAAGCTCAAACCTCACTCATCCTGCACAGTTGATAAAGTCCTTCCACAAGATAGAACAAGGTGCTATATGCAGTGATATATGAGCTTAGTGAATGGGGATTTAATGATTCATGAGGTTTCTCCTGGATGCACAAACACACTTTCTGCAGAACATTAAAACTAAGTGCCTCTGAGCAATCTGGTCACCCATCGGGAGAGGAGGATATAACCTGCTGAAACTGAATGAGTCCTTCCTGTGACTCAAGGACAGGCCACCACACAATCAGGCCATCAAGGTGCAGAAAAGCTAATTAACCTTGGAATAGAAATTATTTCAGTGTAAAACTGAACATGTTTCAGTCTTCCTTCATGGTAGGGCACGTCTGCCAATTTGTTACAAGATTTTTTTCACCAACCTTATCCCAAAATGTATTCTATTCTCAGTGGTATTGCAATAATTGCAAGTCTACTCATTTTTTTTCAGTATAATTCTGTATATGGTTACAAGACTTTAATGAATAAATCATTGAACAGCTTTACATTTTGTGGATTCGGTAAAGTTTAAGAAAAACATGGAGAAGACACTGTCAGTGCCTCCATGCACTGAGCTGCTGAGTTTGCCCTGGTTCACTGTTCAAAACTGTTAGTTTAGTTAGTTAAAGTATGGCTACTTGCTAAGTAACTTGCATATCAATCCACCTGCTTCATAGCCATCTGTGGCTATAAAAATCCTTGCCAGCTTGCAACTCATGTTGCGAACAAGGGCAACTGCATGTAAAAATAAAAAGAAAATAAGCATCTTCTTCTAAAAGTAGGCAAATTAGATTTCCAATGTTTTTGTGGCAGCAAGAAATCCAGGAAGAGCTGGCCCTTTCTCTTATCTAATAGGAATTGCAATGAGTCAGTGTTCTCACATGAGAGCGGCCTTGGCCATTTGTTGACACAGTGTGTGATTCTCACACATATCTCTGCTGGGGCCATCAGTATACATGTGTCTTAGGTTCCTGCCATATCTGCACGTGGGCCAGTGAAGGCCAGGTGTGTTCTCTGGTTTTTAGGCTTACGACTGTTTAAAAGAGGTTGATTCAGCTGCAGTGTAGATTATTTACATGCATTGATAATACGATGGGATGTTTGATCTCCAACTGTTTTTTTACCAGTACTAAAAATTCTTGCCACTATTTCCTAAACTCACTTGCTCTTCTTTCTCATCTTCATTTTTCCCTGCTTCAGAAGGCTATGATAATTGAATATACCACCTAGCAGCCTCTGGGACGTTTTATATTTTGTAAGCAGTAGGTGAAAATCTCTGATTAAATATGTACTTTATCAGAATTTCACAGTGAGAGGAGTCACACAGATGCAGGGATGGGGGAAGAACAAAAGGCATGGTGGCTGACCAAGCAAAAGAGAATAAATTTTAGCACATCTTCCCCATCCAGCCAGAGGTATCTCTAACAGCTGGAAAAGCATCAGAAGACCAGTGGAAGTCATCCTGCCCTTTTTTTTCAGTTGCTACCTAGTAATGTTTTCAAACTCCTCGATTACTCAGCCAAACAGTAATAGTAATTAGTTATCATGCTTTTCTCAGGTGTGTACAGCATTGTTTTAAGCCTCCAACCCAGAACTAAACAAACTTTTAGTTCCTTCTTAGTTAATATTTGCCTGTGCAAATAAGGCTGTGTTTATTTCACAGCTTCTCTTGTAATAGTCACCTGGTTTATTTTCTCTTCCTGTCAAAGAATTACAAAATCCTGAGGCTGGAAAACAACTAAAATATTGCGTCAAACTGTCGCTCGTATTGATTTGGATTTCTGCTTAACGACAGTCACAGCAAGAACTGTAATTTTATCCAAAACAATCTCTCTCCAAGTAATAGCTAAATTTGTTTTGGAATTCACAAAAGAAGTCCATAATGGGAGTTGTTTCAGAATTTAAGGAAACTTTCATAATTGTGTAAAAATTACTAGAAATGTCTCCAAAGGCAATGAATTCTGTAAGGGTGAGAAATTTTAACAAGTACTTCAACAGTTTTCTGGTTTTGTATTAATACAGGATATTTTTATTAGATGTAAAAAGAAATAGGAATCCAGAGAAAGTTTTGTCACTTCAAATAGCTTAATTTTAAATTCTGTTTCTTAATTTCATGTTACTTGATTAGAGTTTGAATCGGCTAGGCAGTTGAGGGTAAGGCTTGGTGCTGAAAGCCCATGTGGTTAAGATTCTGCAAACCACAACAATGGAAGAAATGGATGTTATTCCCTCTACCATGGAAGGAATAACAGCATTTGTGAACTTTTTCCTGAGTTACTTCTTTGACTTGATGATAAGGCTAGTTCACCTGCATGGACTACTGCTGTTATGACAGTGAAGGTGTGGCAGATCCCAGCACTCTGATGGGTTTTCCTGAGTCAGGGAAATGCCATTTGCAGCAGAGAGAGCTGCTGATGAGTTCTGGGCATTGCCAAAGCAACGGAGACCACCCTCCACCCCTATAAAAGGAAGCCTTGGGAGCACGAGCAACCAGCATGTGGCATAACCTGTAGTCCAGGAGTGAACCAAGACAGCCTGGGTAGGGCTGGTGAGAGGATCAGGGGTGCAGGTTATTTTCTCCTCTCTCCTTTCAGTTGCATGCATTAGAAGAAATAGACAGACCCAGTCATTAATATGTGTCTCTGTGGCTGGGGGCG
>NW_009940386.1:32054-44070 GCF_000696875.1 Nestor notabilis | reverse complement strand
TGTGTCTCGGGGGCTGGTGTTGCTGCCACAATTTGAGGTTTTTGGTAATGGGACGGCCTGCTTGGCATCAGGTTTGCTGGTGTTGGTTGGGATTCACCTTTCATAAAGGGAGAAAAGAGTCTTTGCTCATGAGCTAGTGGGGTTCATTGAAAGAACTTTAAACTAGATGTGGTGGGGGAGAGGGATCAAGCTTGCCTGCGACAAGGTGTGGGATGAGATAGCAGAGTGCTAGCGAGGACCCTTGGTTGGTGGAAGGAAGGGCATCTGAGGCAATAGGAGACAACAGAGAAAGACAAGTAAAACACTCCAGAGGAATTTAGATGTTCCTCTAAGAGGTGATGAAACTGACAGCTCAGCTGGAGTGCCTCTATGCCAATGCACACAGCATGGGCAACAAACAGGAGGAGCTGGAAGCCACTGTGAAGCTAGAAAGCTATGCCCTCATGGCCATTACTGAAATTTGGTGGGATTGCTCCCATGACTGGAGTCTGGCTACGGACTGTTTAGAAGGGATAGGCAAGGAAGGAAGGGTAGAGGGGTGGATAGAGTGCAAAGAGTTGTCTCTGAGGAATAGCCATGAGGAGGTTGAAAGCTTATGGATAAGAATCAGAGACTGAGGCAACAAAGCAAACCTTGTGGTTGGTGTCTACTACAGACTGCCCAATCAGGGCAGGACTGTTGGTGAAGTCTTCTTACTCCAGCTACAGGAGGCATCATGCTCACAGGCTCTTGTCCTGCTTGGGACTTCAATCACCCTGACATCTGCTGGAAAAGTAGCATGGCGAGCTATAGGCAATCCAAGAGACTCCTGGAGTGCACTGAGGATAACTTCTTAAGCCAGGTAATAGACAGCCTTACCTGGTGGGTGTGATACTGGACCTGATGGTCATGAATGTAAACGAGCTGATTGGTGACTTCAAGACTGGAGGCAGCCTGGGCTGCAGTGATCACGCACTTGTAGAGTTTGCAGTCCTGAGAGAGGTGGGACAGGCAAAGAGGATAGTCAGGACCCTGAATTCTAGGAAAGCCAACTTCCAGCTCTTCAAGGAGTTAGTCCATAGAACCCTCTGGGAAAATGCCTTTAGGGACAAGGGACCAGAACAAAGCTGGCAGACTTTTAAGTATGCTTTCTGCAGAGCCCAGGAGCTTGTGATCCCCAGGTGTAAGAAATCTGTTAGATCCTGTGCTTGTGGCAACATTAAAGTTTTGCTCCTTGTCCTCTTAAACAAAATGATTCAGCCATACTACTTGAGTGTCTTGAAGGTCTGCCCAGTTGAACCTTCCAAAAGTGTCCAGCTGTCCTCTGCATGTTGTCATCCAAATCAGAATGATAGAAAAGATAAGGCAGACCCAGTATATGGGGCAGACAGGAAATATGTCTTTCCAAACACTGCAAAGACTTTTCATTCTGGTAGGTGAAGTGTTTAAATTCAAATGTCACTTTTGAGTCCTTTCAAGAAATTTGTTTGTATGTTGCAGTGCTTGTAACTCAAGGTAAATGCTGTAAATAAATACAGTGTGCACTATGGTGGATAGGAAATTAATTTCCCTGTGCTTGAAAAATCTTATAATGAAGACAGAGTACTCTTCTGAAGTAATTTCTGCTCAGGAGGAAAACATGGAAGGCACAAAAAGTGGTAGTTCTCCACTGATTGCTTGCTGGTAACCAGATCAAGAAAATTGCAAAGGCAGCTGGAGATGACTTTACATATAAGTCAAAAGAAGTATTCTATAAGGAATGGAAGAATATAATAGACTTTTGCCATATTAATATATGCACGGAAGACTCCCTTTTAAAGTGAAATAATTCAACCGTATTAAGCTTCATGGAGATAATGAATATATTCTCCCATTTGCAGAATTTCCAGCTAAATCAGAACCTTGCTGTCAAACTATCTACTTACATCTGTGTTGGTTTTTACTGTGGTCTCATGAAGATTGCCCATTGTGTTAATGGCTTTTGAGTCTGTTGTCATCCTGCTGTTAGGTGGAGAGCAATTGAAAGGGAAAAATAGGAAAATAAAATGTATGCCATGCAGGCAGAGAAAAAGCCTAAGCCACAGGACGAAAAGAAACTCATAGACTTTGCAGGAATTATGTATAAATGAAAGAAGACCATGTGGCTGTGCATAACTTTAATGCTCTGTTGTTGTGCTATTATGCCATGAAAATAGTCTACTTAAAACACTTAAAACATTCCAGATGGAACATGGCTTTCAAGCAGGTGTATACAGCATGAAGTCTACAGCGTGAAAACTCCAGAGCAATTTTTCCCTCTTCAAGAGACAGAAGAGGGTCCACTGGGTTCAGTGCAGAATGAAACTTGAGTTTTCTCAAAAGTATGTTTAAATATTGGCAGCTCCACCATCCCCTGTTTTTTTTTCTTCTTAGGCAAGTGACAACTAGAAGAAGACTGCTATGAATCTAGACAAATATCCTTTAAATTAAGATGTTAAGATTTCTTCAGCTTCAGCATCTTTCTCTTGATAAAATAATGGGGCGGATTCATGGTATGTTTTCCCTTCTGCTATTTGGTGTTAAACTTGGCATATCCTTCATTTGAGTTCAGAAAAACTTTAATACAAGTAGCTATAGTAAAATATAATAGTTATAGCTTAGTCAGTGACTTAGTCAGCTCTGAAGTACTGGCTTATCAGTCTCTTAAAATCCTGCAGGTATTTTGTTTATTTGTATAAATCTATTTTTAAGTGCTTACAATGACTTGCCCTCAGTGAAATGTCTTGCTAGTGAATTTCACAGGCAAATTTTAACCAGACCTTTCTCCCATTTTTTTTTTTTTTACTCTTTCAATGCATTGCTGGTCATCAGCTTGTGTTCTTAGCATGAAAGATCAGGAAGCAATAGACTTATTTTGTTGAGCTTTATTAATTTCTAGACTAAAAGGTATATTTTTCTCCATCTGGGAACATTCTGAAGCTGCAAGTCAGGCCAGTTGCTTGTCCCTTCACCTCCGCTGTTCAGGAAAACTGAGGCGTCTGGTGATGGAGATTTCCCCATGGTGGGCTGGTAGCAGAGACCACAAATTTAAGTTATGCTATGTTTAATGTTTTCCACCTTATTACTATTGTTGATCTCTATTTCCTGACATTACCTTGGATGGTCTGTCTTATTGCCAATGTGTTTTGTGCACCTACTTTTATTTTATCCTTGAATGCTTTTTTTGGCTATTTGTCTCTGAACTGGACAGTATGTAAATATATTTTACCCAATCATGTCCATATTGCAATGCCATGATATAGAAATGCAAGACTGATCAAGACATGAAGAGCATTCAAAGCTTCAAGACAGTAATAGTCAAACTGAATCTTCAGTAGTTTTTACTTAAAATGTTAATACTGAATATTCACTTCTAACTTTAAACCTGAGAAATTTCAGCTTAATGAAACTGAAAAAGGGTCTGAAAATGCCTATAGGAATATTTACTATGGAATTTTGCATTTATTGTGTGCTCTTGTAAGGGTGTGCAAAACTGAAGCTGCGGCCAGTAAAGGAAGTCAAGGGCCTGTCTTAAATCAGTCAGCAAAGATGTGTGGAAGGAGCAGATTGCTTATTTGGGCTATTCAAGGCTGCAGTAACCCAAGATGTAGGTGCTTGTAGGCTAGTGAGTCAGGAAAGCTGACGATTTCAGAGTGAAAAGGGCTGTTCTTTTCCTCTTATCGTATAGTTAAAAAACCCACAAAACACAAACCACCCCTGTCGGGTTCTGCTACTTGTTTTTCAACCTGTCTTGATAATCCTGAGACAAGCTGCATTCTGCTGGGCAGACCCCCCACCTCAAACCAGTCCCACAGACAACATCGACTGGTTTCTGGGCGCCACCTCTTGGTCTCGTTGGGAATGGGTCAGTCCTTCTGGGCTTGTGAAACTTGTTCTTGACAAGATCTATTAATTTCAAACTGGGCTTTAAATAAAACAATATTAAAATAAATGCAAATGAGACCCTCTGAACTGATTCACGATTTGGTTAAAAGCAGAGCAATTTTACAACAGTGGTTTTCAACGTGATCGTCCAGTAGGTTGTCTCCTGTGAGGACTGGCAGCAAAACTTGCAGGTGTCAGTGAGAGCTGGATCATGGTTGTATGATTTCAAAGTATTTTCCGTATCCTACTCTTAAACTTTTCTATGCGATGCTGAGAACTGGGGCATGTGGTCAGGTCTCCTCCATATGATATTGAACATGGGGCTGATGGATGGGCTTTGCCCTGGAGTTCTGCTCACTTGTGAGGAACGCCATGAATGTGAGTGGCAGCAGCTCTTTTGAAAAATCCCTGCAGCATCAGCTGGAAGTTTAGTAACATCATAGCAAGGAAATGGGAAAAATCTGCAGCTCTGAAACCAGTTCCAAAACTGCCCCTGTAAACCATATATTTGTGAGCAGAAATAGTCTCTAATGGTTTTGATCAGATGATCGTCTAGTTGTATTTTTTGTTTGTTCGGGGGTTTTTGTGTGTTTTCTGCTTGGTTTATTTTGTTTGTTTCTTTGTTTATTGAGTTTATTATTATTTGATATTTTTGTGGGTTTTTTTAGTCTTTAAGACTAGCATGTGCCAGATCTTTCAAAGAAACCCACTATACCCTATAGGGAGAAAGTAGTCTGATGTGAAAACATCAAAGGATGAGATTCAACATCCTTTTTATTAACTCACAGAAGCACAGGTGCAGTTCTCTGTTGCCTTTCATTCATCCAAACTTTGCATAACTGATGAAAGTTTCAAGAATAGATGAAGACAATGCATTTCAGTTCTTTTGTTATTGTTCTCAGGAAAGCAGACTTTTCCAGCATTGCATGTGTTGGAGGGTTTTACGTGATGGTCTATGAGCCCCCGGTGGCATGCAGAGAGAAGACTGAGCAGATGGTGATAGCTTTCCCTTGGGATTTTGGATGAAAATCTCATTCGTTAGCTCCTTAATGTTGAGTGCTTGAGTGACTCTTGGGGCATTATCTGAGGAATTGCAAATGAAGGAGGTCTGCATAACCACGGGTGAGATGGAAGGTGAGCATTTTAGCTTAAAATGAACCTTTCTGCCCTGTGCCTGCAGTATGTAAGCCATCATAGTATCTGAGCCTTTCAAGTGTCATCATCCCCTGAGGCTTTTCATCAAACATCCCTGCTCTAAAACTAAATGTACTTTACTGACTAATTAAGGGACTTGTGCCTTCAGGCTACTTTCTCCACTTAAAGAGGAGGAATTGCAGCGCTATTAGTTGTGCTAATTAGACAAATAACAGTTTTGTAGCCTGCCTCAAGTCCTTGAAAGAGGAGCAGAAATGGGAAGAGTTAACTGTTGCTGCCTTTTGCAACAGGAATTTGGGCCACAAAAACTCTTGGAATGACTTGCTCACTTATAGTCTGCCTTACAGTTTGCAAGTTTTATGGTACCACCCAGGATTAACTTATTTCACCATTAAAGGACGATAGAATGATAAAATTAAAAAACAGACTGTAAATTCCAACAACAAGGGGTGCCAACCTCTTCATTTTGTAATGGATGGGGACTTTGATATTTTTATGTTCCTCTTTGTTTGCAGTTTAGCTCTAGATGGGGGAGACAACATTAATTGCCAAAAGGTAGATAAAGAAGAGTGCAGCTAATGACAACATGAATTTATAGGACTGTGGGATGGTTCGGAAAAGCACGAAGGATATTCCTTCATATTAGTCTATCTTAGTCAGGTATTAAGGAATCTTTAAAAGAAGCCATAGAAAATTTTAAAGGAATGGAGGGAGGCCTACAGATATCTTTAAGGCTAGAAATTCAAGGTAATGAAGGCAAAGCAAAAAATAATGGGATTAAGCTGCACCAGTGAAAATAAAGCGAAAATGTTCCCCCCACTGACCCCCAATGCAGTTTTCATTCTTCTCACAGATATGTCTTGAGCATCCATCATGTCTGAGAACAGCCCCGGATTTTACAACCAGAAGTGGGATTGCTTTCAGCCCTACAAAGGCTATGGCTGTCTTTCACCATAGGATGCCTACACCTTGCAATAGGAAGGGTCAAGCACTGCTCCCTGCGTGCTCTGAAGGTGGGCAGCAAACTGCAGGATTTCATTTGTGGAGGATCTCAAGTGAGCTGTGTTTGTCATGGCAGATTTATTCAGGTGTGGCAGACCACCAGTGAAATGCTCTGAAGAAGACCTTAGTAAGCTGATGCTTTCTTCTTGGCACAGCTTGCAATGACAGCATTTTTATGTTTGTTTTTTTGCCCCTTTCAGAAGACATGTAGAAGAACTTTACTCAGTTATGCCCAGAGTCAGTACAATCATTAAGAAGGAAAGGAATTGGAAATCAGTACACCTTTGACTATTTGATCATTTACACTCATTCCAGCTTGAATTAACCTGGATAGCAGTACCAGCATGGTAGAAGCAAAACACGGGAATAAAGTGCCAGGGTTTTATTATTTTTAATTTTTTTTTCTTTCCTAAAAGAAAACTGAATGATCTATCTCCCCTTTGTCCCCTCCCCGACCAAATAAAAGGCTTTATTTCAAGTGCATAAGGATGACAGCTGTACAAAATACTCTTACCATAAGTGATAATTCAAGGGACCAGCTTTGTTCCATAAAAGTAAAATTATGGTGAACGGATTATGCTTGGAGTTGAATTTTGAGGCATGAATTGCAGACTACTTTTCATCGACTGAACAGATGCAGGGATCATTACTCAACTTTGGTAGTGTAGTTTTTTTATCCGAGCTACATACTAAGAATGGCAGAGAGTTTATATAATTGTAAGACATTCATGATGAACCAGCCTGCTCAGCCACGTTACCCTATAGGCCACCCCTTAGGATGCCCTTAGGCATGTGGTATTGCCAATTTTCCATATGGTATTTCAGGAACCTGTATTCTCTGAGGCTGGCTGGTACATGCAAAAGTTGGGATGCTCAGAGGTATTCTGTCTATCTACCCAAATACTCATACGGCTTCTAACACTGCAGGATCTTGTTTCTGAGTATTTTATTTTATCCTCCTCTAGCTTGTGTATGGTAAGCCGTAAAACTGTAATTATTCCATCAAATCTCTTTAGTTTTCCCCTTATCTAGAAAATGACCAGGTTTTCCTGGGGGACTTGTGGAGAAAAGGTCAAGAGAAAGAAAAGAAAAACATGCAGAAATTGTTTGCTAAAAAATAAGTGATTTCCATCTTCTCTTTTATTTCCTGGGAGCCTGGAAACAAGCTGAACTAAAATCACTAATTATAATTGTCTAATTTGGAGATTAAAAAGCTGCCCGAATGAAAACATTTCACTTGAAATTGAAATTTCAGGTAAATTTTGTGAATGTTTGTCAAGGCAGAGGCTGTGGTAACTAGTTAGCCAGTGTGGAATTTTGAAAGTTTGCATATATATTCTGGGCTGAACACAGACTGGAGTTTTATTCCACTCAGTTATTTCCATAAGGGGTTAATCATGGAAAACTGGAGGTGGCTTAAAGTGTGGTTTAACTTATTAGTGCTTTGATCCGATCTTGCAAAGTTGAATTTTGAAGGAAGTATCCCAAGAAGTCAATATGTATGTATTTGTATGTACTTGTATGTACAAAACACTCTGATAATGCTATAAATTTCCCTTTCTAATTTTAAACTCAGTTTTGACAATGGGTCATAATTTTAATACAGACAATAAATGAGAAAAGATAGATAAAGAGGCAGTCTGTAGTCCAAGTAAACAGTAATAAACTGAATTAGTCTTATATTTTTATTTTATTGATGATGTTAGCTCATAATATCTTGATCAAAATTATGTTTTAATTTCTTTGAGGGGGGGGAGTCAGAGAGATCGAGATGAGAATGATGCTGATGTGTCACTTTGGGTCTAGCAAACCTGCACTGAATACTGGGATGTAGATTCTGTTGGATAAATTCTCATTTGCACATTTACGTTGCTAAATTGCTTTTATAGTAAAAAAGAATTTTTCCTTTTCCAGATATCATATCTGCCTTTAAAACTAGAGTAGTGAAATGTGACACACAGTTGTCCCTCAGGGCTGCAAAGCATTTCAGCTGAAGAACCCTGAATATTAAGTTGGATGGTCCTCAAATGGTGTGTTTGGGGATTTTGCTTTCAAGGCTGTATTATTAGTCAGGCCCTGGTTTGCATGAAGTACCTGAGGCTGCCTCCAAGGTGATATAAAGCTTTTTTTGCTTTCCCGGTGGATGGAGTGGTGAAGAGATGCTTAGCAGGAATATATTTACTTGTAATTTGCTTGGTTAGCATACTGTAGCATACAATTTTATTTTTCTTTTAGAAGCTAAAAAAGTGTGCAGACTCTTCCTGGTGTCTCTTTCCAGGTAGTCTCTAACTTCTGTGCTGTTACTGACCTCTCTCTTCTGGTAGCTTGGTCCTCAGGAATTCCCCAGGCCCATCACATTCATGCAGTGGGTCACCAGGCACTCCTCCTTGAGCAGGTATATTATACTGAGGTGAGAGATGGTCTGTCTTATGGGGCCCTGCTGGCTCGCATACCTGATTGACTGTTATTTCTGAATGCCACTTCAGTTTATTCCTGGTGTTAATTTTTTTGTGGCAAACTTAGTAAGTTTTTTCCTCCTTCTGGGGAAAACAAAAAACAAAACAAAAAAAATCATTTATTCAGAGCTAGTCTAATATATTTTTCGGTATGACAGGAAGAAAGTAAAGGGAAGGAGAAGCCATCTAACGTGTTATGAGCTGATGGAGAAAATCGGACTGTGGGGATCTGACTTCTCCAATAACAAGAAGGAACAAATCCCATCGTCAATTTGACTCCTGGCAAAATCACCTCACAATTCTTGATGTATTTAAGAGTTAGTATAAGACAACATAGGTGGAATCCAGTTTTCAAGAGAAGCTGCTAGAAGCTGCTAATCATGTTTAAACACATATGGAGAAGATACCAGACCTTATGGAGGCTTTCTTTAGCACAGCAGGAAACTTTGCAGAAGGAGCTAGAGCAAAACCAAGAGTGAAGAATAACAGACATTTGGGAAGAAGAATAAATGAACCCATATCTCATGGTCCTATAAAATTTGTGCCAGAGAGGGTGAGATGAGTTATTCAGATTTAGTTCTTTAGATCTTTAAATAAAATTTCAGGTAATCATTAATTACAGTTGTCTGGGAGGTGTGAAACATGATCTGAAGTGAGTAGAAAGTATGTCTTAAATTGCCAAAAATATCAAGAGCTACTGGTAGTAGAGTAAATTAGAGATGGTTGGTTTCATGCGTAAGACAGACAAATGTGGTATTTCCTCTAAAGGTTGTGTCTTTCCTTCTAGTTCTTCACCAGGAATTACCAGCAGAAAGGAAGCTTCCTCCTATGAGCTCTGTAATGTGGGAGTCCAATATGTCATAGAGAAGTCTTGATGGTATACCCTTGAAACTGGTGTACTTATTATGGTATTATTAGTATATGGTTAACAAAGCAGTGTGGCTGCATGTGTCTGTGTATGTCTACCTTCTAATTGATCGCTGTTCTTAGAGTGCATAATTCAGTGACCCTGGAACAAGATTGTATGTACAAGTAGCCTGTGCTGATAAATTATTTGCACACAAGAATAAAAGATTATAGCAGGGGTCCCCAAAATACAAGGATGAGATGCCAGAGGCCTTGAGAGTGTGGGGCACACAATGGTAACTACTTTTAAACATGTACCAGTTCTTACTGGTCTTTAAAGGACGTAAGCAATGGGTATCAGATAAAGCTGATTTTAGGTATAACAAAGAGAACAAAGAACAAGTATCCAACATACAGAAATTCTACTATATACAGTAAAACTTTATATAACATGGAATTTATGAACCAATGAGGAGAAAGCAAGTAAGCAAAGCATTAGGGAAGTAATAAAAATAACCTGTGTAGACTCAAGAATGAAGAGGAAGAAATCCTATCATCAGCATTGTAATCCTCGTGGTGAGAAGTGTGGGATTCTACTGCTGATGTAGCGACATTCAGTGAAAGGTGGGTATAACACCAGAAAAAGAGGTAGCTGTGAGAGTTTTGCATATATGGATTTTAATTATATCATGATTGCAAAAGAGCTGTTATAATTGCATGCTTTGGATTATAAATGTTCTTATTGCAATGGGACTCACTGACTAATTCTTGGATTAGATACACTGATTGTCATGCCTGATGGAGCCCCTCATGCTGTGCCACACTCCTTTCCTAGTGTGGACATAGTCTTTGGGACCCAAACTGCTCGACATTCCACCAATCTGTGTGTTAGAGTAAGGCAGAAGTCTGCATTTCTTCTTTTATCCCTTTTATGGAGTGCTCTGCCATTTACAGCAACTGCCCCCTCTACAACCTGTGTGCTTATTCCCTTTTCTTACGGGTTTTGAGGCAGGACATCTTTGTCTAACATCACACAGCCACAGCAGCTTAGTGAAATGCTGGGTCAATCTGCTTGCATAGCTGAGCATTGTGTCAGTTATCGTATTTCATAATAAATAATATAGCAGTAAATAATGTAAAAGTGTAGTGCTTGCCTTAGAAAAAGTTGCATTGAGCTTCCTAATCTACTGGGACTCTGTAAATTTAGGGAGCTACTCAATTATATTACTTTGATGTGGAAACTGGACATGTGGGGACTGATTTTAGCATATCCTACCTGCAATCTATCATTGTCTCCCTGCCTGCTATGGAGTTTGTGGAGGTTTTTTGATGTGTGGGTAGTTAATTTTCCCCTCTCATTAGCAGAAATGGCAAAATATACCATTTAAATTTGGCAAGGTGTCAGTGAGATTTGACTAGGGCTGTTTGAGTTGGTGTATGCATATATTTTAAAAAAAGGGGAGGTTTGGTAAGGGCATAACCTTATTTTCTCCTTAAATCTGTTTCCATTCTTCATGGTGAATGGAGAGCTGCAAGATCCTGCTGTGGAAGTTTCTCCCATATCCACTAGATGTTACTATTGCTCTGTAGAAGTGCATTATAGCATCTATACTAAATTCCCTACCAAAAGTCTGCAACTGAGAGTGTGGAGCCGTTTCTGTGTCAAAGCCTAACCCCTCACCAGTGGCCAATCTCCCCCTTACCCCTCTACTTTTTCGATTGTTACTGTCATATTTGGAATTTACAAAATTGACACTTAAGAGTAGAAAGTGACAATTTCCTTCTAAATCTCCAAGTTGTGGAGACCTCTCTTGCCCTTTTTCTAAGCACATTAAATGCATGTTGCGTGGCAACACTTTAAAGAGCAAAACACCAAAAAGTAAGGCTATCCTTTTTAACTCTTCTGCGAGTTTGACTTCAATCTTGCAAAGAATTTCTAATTTTCTTTAAATTCTCTGTTATTGGCATGGAAATTAAAGGAATATGTTGTGAAGTTTGTCATTAATTTTAATTTTGGGTTCTCATGTTTCTTTTTTTGTTGTTGCTCTTTTACATTAGCACTTAGGAAAATTTGTTTATTTTTAAGGAGAGTTGTGCTTTGCATCTTTTCTGTCATGTTTGTTCTCTGTCTTTCCCCTCATACAGCCAAATGAGGAGGGCTAGTGCAAGCCTATCTGCTTACTTCAATCTTGTCACACGTGGTCATGGTTTTCACTGCACCAGCCTTAGCACTTTACTCATGCTGTGATTAATCCAACAAAACCAACCAACCAAACAACAACAAAACACAATCCAGAAAACCCTTGCAAACCTAGAAAAAAGCAGAAAATCTTCTTGCTAAAGAAGTGAGCTTTATGGTAGACAAACACTAGGAGTTGGGATCAGGGTTCCACCTTCCACCTCTTTGGGGGTTTTGTTCTCCACTGGCTGTGGACAGTAGGAAGCAGCTCCTGGAATGAGGTGGGAAGGAGTGAGCCTATTGTTTTTGACACTGTTGACCTGCTAGATAGGCTCAGCCCTAATTGATTGTAAAACTCCTGTATTTTGTCTTACAGGCTTGACTTCTACTCTGTTTCTTTCCATCTGATTAAGTCACCTTTAGTAAAACATGCTAGTGCAGAAAGTCACGAGTAGGCTTTCAATCTACTATTACACTGGGGTGTTTAGGGAGGGTA
>NW_009940386.1:29518-32023 GCF_000696875.1 Nestor notabilis | reverse complement strand
TGCTGAACTCCCCCAAAATTGTTTCAGATTCAGGAGGGTGATGTTGCATTGGTAATCATTAAATCACAAATCAATAGCTATCTCTGCAACTAAAGCACTGGGAAACAGCAACAGCTTCTCAGGTGGTTCCGGGGCTCAATGTGCAGAGAGATACTGGCCTTAGCAGGCTTAAGCTGTTTCAAAACACAGAACGCATTCCTGTATCAGGCACTTGCTGGATGGCCTCAGCCTTGCCTTCCCTCTGCAGTCTTAGTTTTTAATCATCAGTATTTCCTTTGTTATCAATGTGTGCAGTGACCAGGGAAAAGGCCTTGTAGGTTCAGCTAAGTGTGGCACAAGTGTTAATTAATAATAGACAACTATGCTGTGGAAGAACTGGTTGTGTGCAATTTTGAATGTTCTTCTCAAAGGCCAGAAAAGGCATGTACACCAAATCCTTCATCCAGCTCCTCCAAGGACGGCGATTGTTTCAAAACTGGTAAGTGACTTTGGACAAAAGCCACAAAATCTCTCCCTCAGTACCCATGACTACATATGTATGGTGTAAAGCCTGTAGTCTTTACATGAACATGATTTCAAAGGAAAAACACAAATATCTCAAAGCAAATCTGGGCAGCTTATTTCCTAGTTATTCTAGTTATTTCTGCATGTGCTATTTTAAAATGTTTATATGCAATCTAATTAATCCACAGTTGTTCATAAATTTTAACTGCCTGTAGTAACAGCTATATAAATTGGCTTGACCAAGCTAACCATGCGGGAGATACGGACAACACGACAGCCAATATGATTAAATGCTGGCACTTTATTGAGCCCGAATAGCTGTTTATATAACCTTTCTGGTCACGGTAACTCTATACAATCCCGATTGGCTAAGTCCACTAATGCACGCGCATAAATACAGCTCATGATAGGCTTAAGCTTCCAGTACATGAGAAGGCTTTATCAGTCCTAAAGTATGCAGAGTTTCTTGTTACCTAACCGGGAGTTGTCTTTCTCAAGCTAACTCCCTCATTCCACATCTGCAAATATTCTTTAAATAACCTTATCACTAGGCCTTGGTGCCTAACTCAGACTCTTGCTATTGACATGAGTCCTGGATCGCTCATGTGCCCATTTTGTTCCAAATAGTCCTCCACAATTCCCCCTTCTTTTCTTTGAGTGATGCACACATTCTTAATATTATCATTAAACCAGCCTTAAATAGGTCTCTTAGCCATCCTACAATACCTAGACTATTCAAGTTAGTATATCCACACCCTATACATACGGTATCTATAATTCTATCTATACAAAATTGTTGACTGCTATTGTAATGAATTAGCTTCTTACCACAATACACACAATTATCTATAAAACACAGAAAACAACTTCTGCACAAAGGACAAGGAAAACGACCAATTTTGATATTTTTTGTTGGGTCTAGCTCAAGTGATGGGTTCTACCCTCCCATTTATGAATTACTGTTGGATTCTTTCCAAGGTTTCACCCATTGTGCTGGGATGCAGTGGAGTCCCTCACCTGTAAGCAAACTGCTTTAGCTATATATGTTCAGCGGGACCCATTCCGTTTCCGTCCCCCCCCCCTTTTTTTTTTTTTTTTTAAGAGCTGTTTTTTTAACGTTTGATGCGCTCGCTGTACAATAGCTTGTCCTGTGGGAGACTGTGGAACACCTTTCATGGGGGCCTCATATCATAAAACCTTTTTATCACCCACGTTAAGTGTAGCTAATTGGTTACCGCTAATTGGTGACAATTGCTTTTCACAGGCTGTCCGCGCACACTAAGCTAATACATAATCGGTTGGCTGGCAATACCGTATTTTCTGGTTATCGCAACTGTCGTTTCTGTGTTTGTTCTTGGTCCATCGCTTGCCTTCTCCAGGTGTCCTTGGATGTATTCCAGTGTCCTTGGATGTATTCCAGAGGCCTTGAATGCATTCTGGATTCGAATCTACGTGACTTTAGCCAAGTACACGGCTCTTGCTGGGTCTTGCAAAGGGCTTACTCCATTTCTATATAAGCGTGCCCATTTTCCAACATCCTACAATTTCCCCTTTTTGTTTTTCTTGCATTAACTAGACTGTTTTTCCAATTTGTTGCATTTTTTGCACAGCACATTGGAGTATAGATGGTATAATAATGATTATTATCAACAGTACACCCAAAATGATAACTCCTTGTTTAAGTAATTAAATAAAAGACTGAGTATGCTAAAGTTGCTATAGCTGCTAGATATGTTAAGCATTGAACTAAACACTGTGCTATTTAATAATGTCTCATTTCCCACAAACTCCTTGAAATCCAAAAGTACAAAGTAATGCCAATGAGACATGTGTGAAATGGGTTCCCTACTTGAGTTAATGCTAAGTAAAATTCCCTATTACCTGTTGCATTAGCCCATATTAGCCACACATTTTGATGCGTATCAAAGGTTATATGCAAAATTATTTCTAATGGTACTACAAGCATCATTATTACAATCACTGTTGTTATTATTTTCATTT
>NW_009940386.1:28512-28879 GCF_000696875.1 Nestor notabilis | reverse complement strand
AGCCTTAACCATATCATATCATCAATACCAAAATCGTTACCGTGATAATCTGCAAAACTAGGTCAAATACCAGCGAGTTACATACAGAAACAAATCCAAATGTATACCAATCGGGCACTAGCAGCTTTGCCTATGAGATTTCTACATCTCTATTTATGGAAGGCTGCATACCAAAGGTTAACCCACCAAATTCCAAACTTTAAACAGACTCCTGTGCAGGGTGTCTCATACGATTTACAGAATGTTACGCAAAATGAAATTAATATTTACAAAAGAATACCCTCTTAAAGATGGTTCTTGTCTGCTTCCGCAGTGATCCGAGTGAGTCGAGGGGTCCCTCCGGGAAAATTCCCCCGGGTTCCTAGGG
>NW_009940386.1:27065-27527 GCF_000696875.1 Nestor notabilis | reverse complement strand
CTTACCAGTTTTAAGGGCTGGGGATAAGGCAGTGAAGGCTGAGGCTGCAGCCGTTTGTTCACTTTTCATTTCTGCTAAAGTTTCTTTAATAAGTCACCACAGTGTTGCTAGCTTATAAGCTTCTTTCGACCCTGGGCTTACTTCTTCCCACAGGGCGGCAATAAAGCCTTTCCCAGGTGGACAGTTCAAAAGCTGCACCCACTCCGGGTATTAAATCTCTGTCCCGAGCCCATTTTAATAGGGCTTTCAGAGTACCGTCATTATAAGATAACTGTCTCTTAGAGAGAATAAGTTGGAGGAGTTTTACTCCAGCTGCCTCTTCCTTAGACAGTGAGATTCCCATCTCCTCCCTGACTGCTCACCTGCGTCCAGCGCGGTTCCTTTAAATTCATCGCAACCTTTTGTCACAGCTTCACCTTCTCGGGGGCTTCTCCCTTTCTGGCGGCTTCGCCCCTTTCAGCA
>NW_009940386.1:0-26813 GCF_000696875.1 Nestor notabilis | reverse complement strand
GGGGCTTTGCCCTTCCCGGCGGCTTCGCATCTTTCAGCGGCTTCGCTTTTAGCGGCTTCGCCCTTCCTGGTGGCTTCACTTTTTTCAGTGGCTTCACAACCAGTGCAGATACTCTAACAGTTGCCGGGACAGCAACTATTCCGGTCGGCTTTCCCATTCACCCTCCTATTCAGCTGTCTTAAACGCTCAAGCAAGCAACAGCAAGAGGGTCCCTGTTCGGGTGCCATTTGCGGGAGATACGGACAACACGACAACCAGTATGATTAAATGCTGACACTTTATTGAGCCCGAACAGCTGTTTATATAACCTTTCTAACTGTTCACGCAAACTCTATACAATCCCAATTGGCTAAGTCCACTAATGCACGCACATAAATGCAGCTCATGATAGGCTTAAGCTTTCAGTACATGAGAAGGCTTTATCAGCCCTAAAGCATGCAGAGTTTCTTGTTACCTAACCGGGAGTTGTCTTTCTCAAGCTAACTCCCTCATTCCACATCTGCAAATATTCTTTAAATAACCTTATCACTAGGCCTTGGTGCCTAACTCAGACTCTTGCTATTGACATGAGTCCTGGATCGCTCATGTGCCCATTTTGTTCCAAATAGTCCTCCACATAACTGTATCTCTTAAAGAAACTATTTAATGTCAGGTAGCATTAGGACAGAAGTCACAGGCAGATGTGATTTGGCAGATTGATCCTTGGCTGGGGAGGCTGTGATGGAGGTGGACAAACAGAGCAGCCTGGGAGTGCCCGTTCTGCCCCAGTCCAGGCTGTGCTGGGTCTGCCTGAGATTCTCTATGGTTGACAGAGAAGGGTCACAGCAGGATCATGGTGAAATGTCTTTTGAAATTAAATACCTATGGAATCTCTCTCTCATGCAAGCTATCCAGGGGAAAAGAGGTAGGGCTCATTGTTATCCATGGTGAAGGACACCTTGGTGAAGCTTGTTTTCCAATCTGAAAAGTTTTCAACTCATGCCTCCAAGAAAGTGCATTCACCACTAGTTTGGTTCTCTTTTCTGCTGCCTGGAAGCAGCAGAACCTTAATATCAATATTAGTTGACAGTCACCACGAGCATGGTATCAGAAGAAGGCATTCAATTTCTTAAATTTTTTTCAAAAGGACAGAAAAAAATGTACATGCCAGACAGTTCCGCTGGGCTGCCAGCCCAAAATAAATTAATATTTACTGAGGTACGAGAAGTGCTGAGCATGACCCTACTGGTTAGAGCTCCTTCTGGTTCCACCCTGAAGTGATGAGTTGCACAATGGCTCTGACGTGAACTCAGGAGCCTGTTATAACACTTTCCCTTCCTTTTCACCACAACTCAGCACACATGAACCAAGAATGTGGGCAAGTTTCTCTGCTTACAAGTTGTATTTATGAAACACTTTGTGGTGTGTCTTGTCCTAGTTTAAAATATGAAGTGTTGAAATCCCTTCTGTTTCTTCCCTTGTAAGATATTCTTTCCTATTTTTGTTACCTGGCTGAGAATGCAGTTCTCTTCTTAATACTCTTGGGAAACAAATATGCAAAACTACTGGAACTCTTCTCATCACCATTCACTTCCTTCTGAAAATCATGAAATAAAAGAAATAAAATATAGTAATTCAGAGATGCTCTTTTATATCTGAAACAATTCCCTTTTAGCCTCCTAAAGGGAGACAAGCCTCCTGCTTGTCTCACATGTGTCTGGTTACAGTGCATGTGGTCTGTATAGACTGAGACAAACACACCTGCAGTTGCTGAACTGACCCTAGAGTATCAATTTCCCTCAAAAGAAGAGATTGAGTGATTTTGGAGACCGTGCCTTGCAGATGCAGACCTGGGAGCCTTTGTCAGATTGCTGTTCTTTTGCTTTTGTTGAGGTTTTTACAGGATGTACCTGCTCAAAATCACTCCAGAAGGCGTTTTATACAGGGTGTAAATATGATACAATAAGTAAGAACTTTGATATTTTGAAGTTGTATACTTTCGTGTAGCTCTTTTGCGGCTATAATTTTAATTTGGTTTGTGTCAGGAATTGGAATTAGGTAAGAATTTCATTGGTACAAATGGTGTCTTGACAAAAAATCTTTGGTCTAGTATGAATGGAATAGAAATTTCCACTTATGGCCATAGGTTTAAAAGAGGAGAATCTAAATCAGTAATGCAGCAGGTGTTGTCTACTTGTAATTCCTGTTCCCTCATTTGGGTGATATCAAGCATCCTATCTGTTCTGGGACTTGTGCAGCTTGCCTCTGATGTGTCAATGTCAGCAATACCTTTTATTTTCCCTGAAAGGTAATATCTCTGCATATATTTTAACTAAGGTTCAATCTGAATGTCAGTCAAGGCTTTATTAACTTTTCTTTGTTTTTCCTTTTATAACAGCTCACTTTTCACCTGAAATGAACATACTGGGCTTTACTGGTGCCTATACTTAAGATCATCCTAATTTAAAACCTTCATTGCAAACTTCAACAACTCTTGGCTCTATTATTTAGAGGCCATGAAGTATCTTGATGGTCTTAGCTGGCTTGCTGTTCCCTCCTCATGAATTAAAGGGAAAGTTTAAGAATAATTAAATTCCCTTGAATTTGCACAGGAAACATATCTGCATGTTGCCAGGGTAAGGTAGAGCAACCCAAAGCTTCCAGGAAACCATCATGTTATTGACTTATGGTTAAACTGATTCAAGTAATTATGTAACCCTTTTTAAAATTTTTATAGATAAAGGAGCTGACATCAGTCTTGGTGCCTCATTGGAGTTTATTTTAGATGGTAATGGTGGTAGATTTGCACACTTAAGGTCAGCTGTACTGCATTTTTTGGTATGGAAGAACAGAATTTCTTACAAAGTTCACCTCATGGCAGATAATATTTGCTTACAGTTAACCTCTGTGATAATAATGGAAAGTTTCTGAACACTTTGTTTTGTTTAGAAGATCACCTGTGTTGACAATTCTTCCTTACTCTGGTAAAATTACATGTTTCTTTTAATAAATGAACAGGCAAATCTGTGAGGAAACATTGTGGTCATTTAGTTTAACTTTTAACAAAAAGAGAGGATAGAATGTATCTGTAAAGTTTTTTTAAATATATAGCTATAAATATTTCTGGGATCATTTGAAAGTGCCATGACCAGAACTGTTAAAATACATGAATTTAATATTCTGCCTTAATTTGTTTGATGGCTGTTATTGTAACTTTAAAGTCTTGTCATAAATTTATTGGCTAATATTAAAGAGCTCAATGCCACAGACAAATTCCTCATAATGGTGTTTATAAGTAATGATTAAATCTTCGTCTTCTCTTTTGGTTAAACTAGGAAGACTGAAGTCTTGGACTCTCCATGTGAGGTAAACTTCCAAAATCTCTGATTTATCAGTAGCCTTTTTGAACCCCGTACATCAAGACAAGATGGGGTTTGCTGTTTGTTATCACTGCCATATACCTGCAGATTTACAGTGTTACATTTTACTGTATTTAGGAGTGCTTCTTGCTTCACCTGGTCTCCTAAAGATTAATGTAAGCCTTCATCAATGAACACTCCTCTTTCATGCTTTCCCCTGCCCCATTCCTTGTTTCCCCTGCAAGTTTTAGTGAGTGTTTGATGGAAAGTTTGCCTTCCTCATATCACTAATAAATCCATGAAAACCAGCAATTAATCCTTGTGGAATCTCACTAAAAACATTTCCATTCAATTTGTAATTTCTGCTTTACAGTAGTATTTCAAGAGCCTCCAGGTAGTTACGTAGCAGCTGCCATGATGAATTTTTTGTAGTACTGGTTACTTTTTTCAAACCACCTTCTACACTTAATCAAAACTTTCTGACAAGGGCACACATGGATACTTCAGTTAGACACCTGCATTTTCCAGTGCTCCTTATGGTGTGCATGGATATTGCTACATTAGTTGCAGAGCAGAGGAAGCTGAGGTTAAGTTGTCTGAAGTGCATGGGAAGTCTGTGCCTAGAAGAGAACAGAAACTCCCTCCTTTCATTTTCAGTCTCATTTCCCAGTCAAAACCAAGATCCTCCTACTTACTAAATGAACCTGTATCCAGTACAAAAGAGGCATAGGCATGCTGCAGAGAGTCCATACAAGGGATACTCTCAAGATGTACAAGACAAGATGATGATGGGACACTGGAGCACCTCTCCTATGAGGAAAGGCTGAGAGAGTTGGGACTGTTCAGCCTGGACAATAGACGGCTCAGAGGGGAACTCATCAGTGTATAGAAACACCTGAAACGGGGGTGCAGAGGAGGCAGAGCCAGCCTCTTTTTGGTGGCAAACAACACAAACTGAGACACAAGAGGTTCCTCCTTAACATTGGGAAACTTTTTTTTACTGTGAGGTTTTACTGAGCACTGGCACAGGTTGCCCAGAGGCATTATGGAGTCTCCATCCTCGGAGGTATTCAAACGCTGGCTGGAAATGATCCTGGGCAATTGACTTTAGGTGCTTGAGCAGAGGAGTTAGAACAGATAACCTCCAGAGGTCCCTGCTAACTTCAAACATTCTGTGATTCTGAAGCTTAGTGTATCTATTCCTTAATTCTGTAATGTTTCTGTATAAGTATGTTCAGCTCTTATTTGTGCTCTCTCATACTCTCTATGAGTAATTAGAAGAACGAAAGCTGATGACTGTGGGTTAGAGGTCCTATGTTCCTCTGACCTTACTGGTGTACATAAGCTGTCTTTAGAAAATGAACAGCTCTCCACTCCACAAAACCTATAGAACAGCAACACTTCCTACAGTACTGGCATACAACACAGATACACAGATTTTAGTTTGCAATGGGTTTTTTTGTTTGTTTTTTGTGGTTTAGGTTTTTTGGAGGTTTTTTTTGGTTCTTTTTGTTTGGTTGGTTTTTTTTGTTTGGTTTGGTTTTGTTTTTGTTTTGGTTTGTTTTTTTTATATGCAAAGGCTCAAAGATCCAAGACAGTGTCCTGGCTTGCTCACATCTATGAAATGTGTTCTGTTGACTCTATGATGAGGTTTCAGCTTTTTTGCAAAGACTTACTGGAGTGGCTGTATGTGTGTAAATTTATCTAAGAGAGGTTTACATCTGAACTGTTTAATTAGCTCAAATTAGTACAATTCAATTGATTTTGAGTTATGTGGTGTGGTTGCACCCCTGAGGTCCTTCCTGTTCAGACCCAAATCTGCATCTTGTTGAGGTATAATATTCTAACACTTACCTGAAATATGTTCATGAAATCTGGCTCTCCACAATAGAAGCTCCATCTTGCAAAACAAAGTGTCCTCCAGCCATTGTCCTACAAGGAAACACTTCCACCATGCCCATGCAGTAGCCAGGGTAGTCATATGTGCAGAGCTAAATATATGTATATGGTGCAGGTCTGGAATCTGGGTCCCAGAAGAAACTTAAAGTAAAAGCAAATGATTTGCAAACTGCTTTGATTGTGTGCTTGTTTTATATTGCTTCATTTGGTTAATTTGAAAGAGATAGATAGAGAACTATAGGTTCTGAGTCATCTTAGAGATTATTCTTTCACCCTTGACCCCCTCTCCCCTAAAATGAAGTTAGTTTTACTGTCTCCACCATGGCCTCATATTGCATTTTCAAATTAGAAATATTCTCTGATATCAAAATTAGAGCCATAGAGAAACATAGTTTTCTGTCTAGATTTGTTTTGCATGATTGTAATGAAGAATTTAATACATAATTACATATTCATAAATATGTATTCAATTCTTCATTATGTATTTTCATCTTTTCATAGACAAAAAACCCCAAAAGGCAGCAGACGAAGATGAGGGTTTGTTAAATTGCTATTGTGTCCAATAGCAAATGTTACTTTGCCAACATGCTCCTACTTGTCACCCATGGATTGATGCAGTTCTGTAAGATGGAGGTTTGTTTCTTCCCAATGCCTTCCAGTGATCACTTGAAACTACAGACAGAATTGTTTTTTTGGAAAGTTATTTCTACCTGGAATATGGTATTTTATTGCAGATATGGGAAAGAACTGTCAAAGCCAATGTGAAAACCAAATAATGGAGGGTGGAGAGAGGTTTTTTGACTAGTGGAGAATCAAATGCAGTGAGGATCAGTGCAACAAAGGGTAAATCACAGTGATTATAAATATTAAAATAAAACCAAAATATCACTTGACATTTCTCAGAAAACTGAAACAAGAAAATATCCTGAAACTGGTAAAGGAGACTGTAAGGTCAGTGGTGTGTCTGTGTAGACATGGAATTCACTTTGTGGTTCTTATTCAGTGATCCTCCACAGTTTATTATTCAGAGGAGGCTATGCAAATGGTTGGCATTAGCATTTTAACGCATAGCCATGTTAAACTACTTGAAAAGAATACACCAAAGCCTATGAATGCAAAAAAGAGTTTTTCTCATAATTCACTGCTATCCTCTTGTATCTGGTATTTGCAAATTTATTTTGCACAAATGTGGACAGGAGAGAATGTCTAATATTGGAAGTTGTCATGATGGAGCTATTTTTCCCAAGCTGTACTAACAAAGGTTATTTATTAACCAGGAGGGTGTTTATCCTTGAATGTTCACTGTGTATTTGAAAGACAAATCAGAAGTCTCAGTGGATTTCCTAGTGGACATCCTAACCTCACTGGCATGAAAAAAATCCTGAAAGGGTTGACATGAATTGATCATCTTGCTAACTAATACTTGCTAATAGCATTATCCAAGAATATCAAAGGTATAGATAAAAATATCTTTCTATTACTACGAATTATTCCCATAAAATTTGGTAGTCCATACAAATTCCAGTCCTATAAAGAAATGGAAGATAATTTTATAATATAGCCAATTCAGAACAATTCCCCATCTTTTACATCAGTTTAATGGAAAGCCTACCTTAGCTACAGAAGTTGTACATGGTTTCAGAAAACACAAAAATGCCAGCCTTGTCTTAACTGGACTACATAGATACTGCAGTGTGCATGTAGAGGTGCTGGTTTAAAAAACAATATTTCACAATCTATTCCAGGTTTTGGGAGGAAAATAAATAATATTGAGGCAGGTATACAACATATGTACATGTATATCATTTTAACACATGCAGAGTTGACATATAACTACTATATAAGTCTTAAACCATTCATTTAAATATATTGTAAAACAGATGTGCAGAGGGTGGACCATTAAAGGAATGGAGCTACATAGCTCTTAGCTATGTATCTTGCTCTTAGCTATGTTCTTACAAATCAGGATGAAATTGCTTTCTATAGTCTGAAAAGATTGTTTGTATAAACCCATTAACTCAAAACATAGATTGTTGAGCTGGCCTTTATTTGCAAACCAGTAAGCATTTTTTTTTTAAAGACCAAGACATGAGAAATGCTACCTGGTACTTGACGTGCTGCTGTCACAAGAAAAAATGCACTTTAAAAACACTATGCAGGGCCCTCCTGAAAGATCCTTAAATATCTCTGGTGATGCAAGCTATAACTTCTGAGACAAGGAGTGGGACTGCCAAGCAGACACTCAGAAGACTCTCTTCAAAATTATTTCCCTGTCATGGTTTCAGATGTGACTCAAGAAAGCACTGAACAGCTGACCTTCATCTCTTTGAATTTAAATATATTGATGAGCAGTTTAGACAAACAATGATAAAACTCCTTTATTTCTTGATGTTTTAAGAAGAATTCCTTCTCTTTTTCTCTGACTGTTAAAACTAAGTTGCCTAGGTAACACAGGAAAGGAAAACTGTTACCATGCATCTGTGGTGCTCAGCGCGACTTGGTGATCTGACAAACAAATGTCGTCCAAGGAAAAGCAGCCTTTCAGTGTGTGCTTAGATTTATTTTGCTAGGTGCTAAAATCTGCAGAGCTGCAAGATAAAAAAAGGACAGAAATCAAACTTCTTCCCTCCAGTGTGGCTTTTATCTCACCCCAAGTATGAGCTTCTTAACAACCCCATTTTCCTTTGTATTTCAAATTCTTTTCTATGGTTAATCTCCTAACAGTTTCTTAGCAGTTGGTTGACCTTTTTTCATGACAGAGAGGAAAATCAATATAAAAACTTGATAGCTCAAATTCAGGTTTACTTTTGGGAAAACCTTAAAAAACACAGTAGACTAGGCTATAGGTTGAGGCTGACCACCACCCTGTCCTTGTACCGTTCCTTATTTTTACTAGCTCCTGTTCTGGGCTTTGCCATTCATACTTTTCGCAGGTACACCCTCCCTGACAAAAGCCTGTGAAATCTTCCCACCACAGACAAGAGCCTGGGAAAACTCTTTGCGGCTCTTGTGCCACCCACATGGTGGTGGTGGTTGGAGGGTACAGGGGAAAGGAAGTTGGGTCCTAAGCCCATGACCATGTTTGACCACAGCTCAGATCCGACCAGAGTATAAAAGGAACCCCACTGGGCAGCCGTTTAGAGTCAGTACTCCTCAGAGCATCAGGCCTGCAGCTGGGGACTCTCTTCTTGGGTCAGGATGCCATCCAAGGGAACTTCTCGAGGTTTAGAGTCCTCCCTTTATTAGGTGAGTGACTGTGCATTTTGGATCATTGACCATAAACTTTAAGAATCAGCAGTGTAGTGATGAATCCATGTGACATCCTGAATCTTTAGCTGATATTGGTGGAGCTTTAATTGAGCTTGAACAATAAATTTCTTTTAGCCTTAATTTATTGATTCCATGACAATACCTCAGATGAACTAATTGCTGAAGTCAAAGAACTGCTCTGGCTGTCTCTCAGAGGGATAATCTCTTATGCTGAGAAAATCTTTAGATTTGACTAAGACAGTTTTACCATTCCTGTACTTCCAGAGTGGCACAAAAAGGCCCTATTAATTCTCAGAAACTCTTCATATTCCAATTCAGTGATACTAAGCAGAGGTTTATTTCAATGAAGGAAACAACCCTTTCCAAGTGGGACTTGTTTTGCACAGAGCTGTGGATTATTCCTTTATCTCCTCTAGAGATGCAGCTCAAAAACTTACTGTACAAATAATTATTTTTACAGCTAGAAAGCAGTACTGAATTCAAGGCCCCAATTGAGCTCTCATTTGGAAAGTAAAAATATCCTCTGAGTTTACCTTTTACAAAGCTTTTTTATTTTTAAAACCATTTAACAAGAAATGTAAAGATGTGCATCTGATCAAAGAAAGCCCCCTGATGTTTTATGCAAAGTCTCTACCTTTGACTAGTACAAAAAATAGATCTGAGAGTACTTTAATCTGTTGAAAACAGAACTGTACAGCAAGCATCAGATCTCATTTGTTTGAAGTGACTTAGGATTTGCTCTTCTAACTTGACATTGTTTTACTTCATTGTGCACGTATTTAAGAAAAAAGAAAATCATTACTATTTTAAAGTTAACACAAAGAAAGTAGTAATGATCAACACCATGGGTTTTCAATTCCTTGTTTCTAGGTTTTCTGACTTTTTTTTTGAGTGGCTTTGTGTATACTTTTTACATACAGTTACACATTTATGTTAAGTTACTAGTAAACTACATTATGGTACTGAAGAGCTGGAGGAAATCCTGCATAAACATCCAAAACTCTGTCAGGTCTTTACTTTGGTTTGCAAAGTTGGGCTGGAATTCTTCATCTTTCTTAACAGAAAGATGCTTTATTAAGATTACTAGTGTTTTCTGCTCTAGACTGGCATTTACACACAAATTGGGCAAGAAGCCTTCAGTAAAAGGTAGAAAATTATGTACTTTAGAAACTTACTTTTGGCTTGATATTGTTCAGCAATTCTACTTAAGTAATCAGTGTCTATTTTACTGCTTCTCAATAAAAAGAATTTGAAGGCCTTTGCCTTCCAGCTTACCATGTGGAGCATCCAATCACTGATATGCAGTTGTAAGATTTTCTTTGTGTTTTGAATGTTTTCACAAATTCCCAGGAGACATACTTTCTGAAAGGTGGATTTAACATATGGGCAGTTTATTTCCAGCCATTGGTCTAATACTTGTCTGATTTCTATTGCTTCCACTTCTTCCAGGGATCTAAAGCCAAAGCTGCCATTTATGTTCCCTTTCAGTCTCTTCTGACTAGTTCTGCTGGCGTAACATGCCACACAAGCAGAAGCTCCTGTGCAGATTCCCTGGCGGCCTTAGGTGTGTCTAAACAAGTGAATCATGAGCTTCGACCTTTATACCCAGCAGCTCAAATGCACCTCCCATCCTGGATTGTGTAAGATTACTAACAGAGGGGTTTGTTGGGAAGAGAGTAATGGAAATGGCATGCAGGTCACACTACTAAGGGCTGCAAGAAGGTTTGAGGGGAGGCTGAGGCCAGTCTGGCTAAGTTTGCCTGGCACATTGGCAACATCCCCATTAATGTCATCCTGCTGTGGACTCCAGAGGAGTTGTTGTGTGTTACCTGTAGGACAGAGCTGCTGTATCTCCTACTTTTCATGTTACATATCTATTACAGTTTTAGGTCAAAAGAAGAACTAGATACACTGCTCATAATGTTGTGAAGGTCAGCTACTGCTTATTGAGGCTCTCTCCTTCCTTCTCCCTTATTTTCTCCATCAGCCATTTATTCGAACCAGTCATTTTATCCTGAAGAAATATTACATGACAAATATGTCCTTGAAACTTGTTCTCTCCAGTGAAAACTCCTGATCTCAAAAGATTCGCAGTGGAGGAAGACATTTTGCCCAAAATCTTTCACTTTGCTTTGCTCTATATTTGGTCTCCAGTTTATATCTTAGCAGCCTTTAAACACAAGCCATTGCCCAACAAAATAGTCTGCAGGGTGTGTCTGCCAGCCCAACACAAGGACACTGCATCCTTTTTCATGACAGTCGTTTCCATTATAGACAATAACTTATTCATGTCTAGTCTTTGTCTGTTGCTGTCATTTAAGGGAAGAACCTATTTTTGGTGCTGTTGTGCCAGCTGGAGTTCACTATCTCAGCCAGTTCTAATTGTTAAAGATTGTTCCTCCTCTACAACTGCCTCTGTAAGAACTTTCTGACCTGCCTCAATCAAAATCTGCTGTAAGTTAAGTAGTTTTTATCCAGGTCCTTGCTAAATTATATAGGTTGGAGAGAGAGAACTGAGAAACCAGGGAATGAAAGTTTCTTCACATGCACAATAATAATTTAAAAAAGAACACACGAAGAGCATTTAAATTTCCTTCCCTGCACCTTGTCTTGAGAAGCAACCCCTGGCTGGTCCTGTGAGATTTACCATTTCTATTTTGGTATACTTTAGCTATTATTACATAGGGGTTTTAGCATGGGAATTCTTTCCAATCAGGAAGTCATTATAATCACAAACTGAAACATTTAATGGAACGACAATTGCAATTTTACTTTTTATTGCAAGCATATGTTTTTCTCCTGAGTTTTGAAAGATGTTGCTACTTCCTCTTCAATCACAGAAAGGAATGAGCCATGACTTTTCTTTTTAATGAAGATGCTGATCTACTGTTTATCTTCATAGAGCTAAATGAAAAATTTCAAAGGCTGGTTTGGTTGAATACATTTATAGTTTAGCCTGTGAAATGTAGTGCTTGTGAAAAGTTTGACATCTTTTTTGATGCTGAGGTTGATTTTTAAAAGCCAGGGAGAGCTCAGCCTGCTTAGTATTTTGTCTCTTCCTGGGTCTTCACTGACTTGTGATAGATGGTTTTATATGGTAAGAAAACCTGTGTTGAACAGTGAAGCATGTCTGCTAGGGGTGTCTAAAATGACCCTTTTCTGCCAAAAGGGAAGCAGAGTGCAAGTTTATAAAAGGGGATGGGTCATTCAAGGTGACAAGGATGACAACTCCTCTGTGGTTTGTTTTTCTTTATTAAAAAAAATCTTCCAGTATGGTTCCTGTTTTTTTGGTGTGTGTTTGTGTGGTTCAGTGTTTTGGTTTTTTTGTTTGTTTGTTTGTGGTTTTTTGTTTGTGTTGTTTTTTTTTTTTATGAGGCAAATAGAGTAGAGAGGCAAAACCTGGCTTCCCCTGACAGATCCCTTTCCCATCCTTCTCACCTGCTGATGCTTCTTGGAAGGATGGTGGGGATAAACATGGCAAAGTCTGCCTCTCTTAGCTGAACCTGCTCTGGACCCTTTGGTAACTGGGACATCCCAAGTCCCACTCTTTGCTTCATGTCTCCCTACACCATGCTTCAGTGTGCACAAGGAGGCAACGCCAATGCCATCATCCCAGCTCCTCTAACAGTGACATGGAGTCTCCCAAACAAGCCAGTTTCCTTAAGATATTCATAGCTTTTAAAAAAGAATATTTAAGTGTTTGGCAGTACCTAATATTCTGAAGCTTGCAAAAAATGTAATTGCATATATTAGTGCAAAAGCATTTGCTAAGAAGGGACCAATGTGAAGAGTGCTATTTAATACTGAATGTTAGGTGGTTAGGTGCTCAGAGAGAGTGGGTTTTCAATAAACAAAACATTTACCATGATAATGATACAGAAGACACACACTGTGCTAAATGACAATTAAAAATAATTTGTGGTTGGCATGGGAAAATTGCCATTTGTAAACTTGCATAACAATACTGCTTTTAACGTTAGGTACCCAAAGTACTTAAGATTGTCTGGATTCTATTCAAATAAGTACTTCCATAGTCAATTGTCAAATATTAACTGAGAAGATGAAAAAAAAGCCCAGTATGCTTTGTATCTTTCTGACAGGGGGTTTGGAACTAGGTGATCTTAAAGTCCTTTCCAACCCTAACTATTCTATGATTCTATGATTATGCGTGGAAAAATTGTGTGATTCCCTACTCAAGGTAAATTGGTTTGCAACAGAAGGTTCCTTTTTCCCTCAATAATATGTCCATTTAAATTGTATCCATCAGTGTCTCTTTTCTTAAATAGCCTGTTTCTCTTTTGACTATCTAATTTTGGTGTAATTTTCTTCATATATATGTAAATATTCCTTTAAGAAATGTTTGTCTTCTTTCTTTTTCCAGATGTGGTTCCACATGGCCTTAAAACATTCTTGCTCACACATAAACTCTTACTTCAGGATTTCTATATTTCTCAGCCCTGAAGAGTCAAATTATATAAGCAGAAAAAAAAAGAATATATTTTGGTATAGGTATGCATATTATATAGGTACAAATTACATAGATATATGTCATATTACACATATAATACCTTTCTAAGTATTTGTTATTCACATCTTAATAGGCATCTGGGTATGGCAATGTTAACAGTTCTTATTAGATGCCTTTATTTAAATTCATTTTACTTTCTTCAGACCACAAAACCCTTTCATAGGCTTCTTGCCTATCATGTTGTGCTCAGTTACAGCAGCTGTCTTGCACTTCTGTCTCCAAGAATACATATGAACCTACCAAATGGGTAAAGGAGATTTTTGAACTGCATGGCTTTACTTATAACTTAGCTAATTATTACCAGGTTTGCTTTTTATGTCTAAATAACTCCAAAGGAAGAACTTGAAGAAAATAAGAGTGCCTTTTGATTGGTAAGGTTCACCCAGTTTTATGCAAAATGACACTTCACTGTAAATATCGTACTGCAAACCATGGCATAAATACCAGACCACCAGACTACAGTCTAACTTGCTAGTAGTGATAGTCAAAGAACAGTTTTATCATAATAATTTGACATAAGAAGTCCAGCTTAAAAAGTCTAGTTTCGTGGGCTAAGGTACTAATCCAAAGCAGTACTGCTGCTAGAATCTGACCCCATTCCAGTAACCGTTACTAGCAAATACGTATTTCTAATATGCTCATATTAAGCATACACATAACACATTATCTCTCTTAAGTGCTATTGCTTCTCTTTTATATAAGTTTTGCACTGGTATTTTCTGCTGTCATGCAGTAAATTATCTTTCTGCTATAGATTAACCAAGCTGTAATACTCTATCCCATGGGGAAATCACGATGTATCTAGATTCTCATATCAGGGTGGCAATGAATGATGTCTGCTTTGCAAAGCAGAATGTCAAATTGATTACATATTTCTGTAGCTGGAATATAAAGCATCATACTAAAAAATCATAATACTTTATGTCGTTTTACCCTGGGAGAATATTATTATTTTTTTTTTACAAGTAAGGTAGAAGAGATTATGGTGGGATTAATAGCTCTACAGATTACATGAACTCAACAGCAAGGAATGCCAAATTCTGTCCTTATTTCATGAGGAATCATCTGTGTTTGCAGTTACTGTTTTCATCTTGCTCTAAAACAGTACTTCCTTTTGTATAAAGGGTGGTCAGCCCTATTGCATGTATGTGGTGGTGCACTGAGATGGATATCCTCTGATCTACGTAGAGAGAACAAGCATGTCTACTAAAGGCAAACTACTAAGGACCTTAGTCATCCTAGTGGTCTTGAAAGTTCAGGTTAGCTCATGTGTGTTTTCACTGAGACCCCCAGAGTGCTCAGTGGAAGCAGAATGTGACACGTCTCTAGCTAAGACTGGACCAAGAGGGTCCTCTGCCCCTGTGACAGCAAGACAATTCTACCTTTTCTGAGGTCCTTTGTGCTCTGCAAGTCCTAATTTTTGAAATGAGGAAAAGAAATGCTTATGCAGATCCTGAAAAACAAAAACTTGTTAAGATTTCTTTTCTCTCTTTTGGAATATTCCCAAAATTCCAGCAAATTCCAGCACTCCAGCTTGTACATTCTTAAGTCCTGGATTTATGCTTTATTTGGCATATATTCCCTCCATCCTGGTCACTGCACAAGTAGCTATCCTTGTTCTTACATGATCCTGTTCAGGGTCCATTAGTAAATGGATATGTCAGACATTTTTTCCTCATGTAATATCATTCGACAAAAGGCTAATGCTAATGCAGAAGTGAGTGGAGATTTCTGCCTAAAAAAGAAACCGCATTTTATCCCCATTTTCAACTAATTTCAATAAACTTTAAAAAATGCAACATAAAAAGTAAGGAGGGAAAAATACTTTTCCCACATCATCTTTGGTCTGTATTTAGAACTTTTTACACAAGGAACAGAAAGTGTATGGTAAAGTAGCAGCAAATCCCTAGAGTAGGCCCACATCATATGTTTTTATGAAAATGATATGATGCAAACAAGCATCCATGATTGATTAATAATTAGTGGACCTGATTTGCCTTTATATACAATTGCTTTTGTAGTGATTCTAGGATTACAAAGTAAATATAAAAATTTAGGTTTAGAGCTGCAACTACATAAAGGTACCTCAGCGTAAATCGGAACTAATAGGATTCTCTTAGTTGGGTTATCAGACAGAGCCCAAGCTTCAATACCCATTTTGTCTGCCTTTCACATTCAGAAGGCATTCCCAACAGAAATATAAGAGGTGGTTTTTGTAGGTATGGTGGATGACTGTCCCCCACCTCAGTCCCAGTTTAAATCCTCCATTTGTGGAGACAGCAGGTAACCAACCGTACAACTCTACTTCCAAAGATTTCCACAGCTCTCACTGAATGTTTATGGCAGCACTATTAATTGGAATGCATATTCCATGCTTCCCACTGCCCCTTTACAACAATCCTATTTGTAAGAGATTTTGTAAGAAAAAGATATAAGTACAGTCAGAATAAAGATTAGCCAAAAGATGGTGCTAACGTTTCTGTGGAGTTGGTTAGCCAAGAAAACCATAACATTTGCAATGGTGTGAATGTGCTGGAGACAGATGTACATTTAAATAATGACTGAGCATTTATATTTACTATATGACGTTGTGAATGTAAAACAATTAATTTTTACAGATAACATTCAGCTTCTATAAATGGATTCTTAGATGTTATCAGCTTAGGGGTATATTTCAGAGCTAAATAGGATAAATGAAAATATGCTTGTATAGTAACCTTTAAATTTTGCAAGTATATTACAATCTTGTGACTGGCCTCTCTTGTCATTTAAAAAAAGAAAAATAACGGAAACAGCACAGAAAATACCAGAAACATATAAGTAGGATAAAGAGACAAGCTCTACTTTTTGCCTAACCATAATTTATGTTTACTTAAATTTATATTAGATTTGATTTAGCCCCTAAAATCTTGACATTTTCTAGAATCATCATCAAATCATGGCTTTTAAATGTTGGGAGAGGTATTTTTCTGGTGACAGTGTTGAAAGTATGGATGGACAGTGGTGATAGAGACAGAAAGCAAGCAACAACCCAGTTTTGTTAATAAAGAAACCCACCAGTGTTCTTCCTGCCTGCATGTAAGCAAAAACTTACCAGGCAATTCAGTGGTGGAGTTATGTCCTTGTATCCTTCCCCAGCGTATTTATGCCATAATCTTTGAATGTGCAAAAATTATGCTGTGGGTATGCATGTGTTGAATACAGTGGCCAAGGGGAAGGGGAGGGAAGTATGACAAATCATATTGTTTTACAGCAACAGAGGATTTTCAGTGAGAATGCTTTAACCCAGGAGTATCTCACTTCATCCATGAATTCAGATGCAACACATTTTTTTTAAATCCTACTAAGTTATGGATTTTCGAAAGACAATTTTTTCCCCGTAATACTGGAGAATGTAATGATTGATTGTTGGCAGATATTTGCAGACTCTCAGAATTACTATGGATTTGAGTTTTTCCGATGTCCTCTAAGAATTCTGCTGTCAAAAACTGAAGAAGAAAGTGTTGATATAACTCTGCCACTTCTTCATCTCCTCTCCCTACATCACTAAGTTATTCCTGTCAAACAGTAGATACTCCAGGCTCATGAAGTCCTTTTCCAAGTGTTCATTCTACTTTTTAATCTTACCAGAATGCACTAAATTTAAAGCAATTTGAAACATAATCTTGGGCAAATACTCCTCTCATGCACTGCACTGAATTTCTTATTTCTCTGCACAATTCTTATTTATGATAATCAAGAACTGGTATAGAGCCTCAGTGCTGATAGAAAAAAAACGGGGAAATATCGTATGGAAAAAAACCCTCTTCAATATTCTTTTACCTACTTGCATTTGGGGACAGTCCTCCTTCCTGACTGTGTGGGCTGTACCCTCAGTACCCCCCTGACTAGTAGATTATTCAGAAATTGTGCCTGCATCATTTGCTTTTACTACTGATTTTCAAGTTAATGGTTTAAAGCATAGGAAGTGACTTTCCAACCTTGTTCTCAAGGTGGGATCACATCTGTTGCAATCCTCTGTAGTGGAAAGTCTGTGTGTAAAAGACATTTGATTGTTGTCCAAGGGGGAAACAGCAAAGGGTGATAACCCCTAGAGTTGGTCACAAGCTAAATGGAATTAAAATCTGAGCCATTTTTAAAAATTTTGACAGCATGACTCTGGTTTTGTTTTTTTCTTGGTTATTACTTTGACTCATGATTTTAATAAATTGTTACATTGCTGAAAGGGAAGCTGAAAGGGCAGACAAACTGTCTTGAATTTTCTTAAGTTTTAAGGATGAAAAGTGGACTGAGCTGTTTTGTGATAGTGGCTTGCCACCTTTCCAGATTCCTGGCCTACACTGAGATCAGAAGTTCTATGTATTTAGCTGTCATGGTTTAAGCCCACTCCTGGAGGGATAGGGAGGAAAATCAGAGGAATGTAACTCCTATGGGCTGAGAAAACAGCACTCCAGTAACTAAGGTATAATACAAACCACTACTGCTACCAATAAAAATGATAAGGGAAATAACAAGGGGAGAGGATACAATTGCTCACCACCTGCCCATTGACATCCATCTGACCCGAGCAGCTATCTGGGCCTTCTGGGTAACTCCCCCCAAGTTTATATCCTGGGCATGACATGCTGTGGTATGGAATACCCCTTTGGCTAGTTTGGGTCAGGTGTCCTGTCTCTGCTTCCTCCTGGCTTCCCATGTCCCTCCTCACTGGCAGAGTACAAGACTGAAAAAGTCCTTGATCGGAGCAAATACCACTTAACAACGACTAAAAACATCAGTATGTTATCAGCACTGTTCTCAGGCTGAAGTTGAAAACACAGCACTGCACCAGCTACTAAAAGGGAGAAAAATGACTGCTACAGCTGAATCCAGGACATTAGCAAAACAGCTAATTGCTAAAGTTGACCTATAAATCAAATATATATCATGTGCCTATATTTTCCTCCAAATTGTGTGTTAAGCCAAGCTGACAAGGTTCAGGAGGTAATAGTTTTACATCTTGCTTTTTGTCTTCTTTCTGCTGATGTGGCCATGATTCTTATTTCTGTTTTACTTCATGAACATATCAATTGTTAAATATAACATCTGGTGATAAATATAGCTAAAAATGCTTCTACAGTTTCATATCAGGCTTTTGTCGAATGAACAGAATCTGCCTTCAACATCTGTATACCTGTCAGTGTTATTAATGGAAGAAAGAATTTGTGTGAAACAAATGTTTGCTTTTCCTCATTATCTCCCCACAGGAATTTTTGTCACAAATCCGCAACAGAAAAGATATTAAGCATCAGAAAAGAAAGTGTGAAGGGATACCTCAGGCTTTCAAACTTTTATATCACAGGGTCTAAAAATACTCAAGAGATATTTCTACTGTCAAGGGTAGAAACTTTTCCATCTGACTTTCCATAGACCAAGTCAAATGCTTATAATAGAATATAAACATAAATTCTTATACAGTTTGGAAATTGAAAAGATTGATTTTCTTTACATATAAGGCAATTTGTTGGGATAAAGAAGCCATAAACCATAAACACGCAGTACTGAAATTGTGTGTAGTATTTTCTTGTTATGACATTTCCAGTAACTGCAAAATGAAAGTAGAATGATGTGTAGAATTAAAATAAAGAGGTGTTATTAGACTTTTCAAATGAAATTATGGCTGAATAATCCTCCTGCAATCCCATTTTATGACAATCACACACTTCATTTAAATTTTTTTTAAAAAGTGTAATTATCTGCATAAGTTGATTTTCTTTTTTTTTTTTTTTTTTTATTACTGAAGGTCTCTGACAAATTTCTGGTTGATACCCTTCAGTTTCTTTGGAATTTGGCAATTTGCCCAAGTTTGTTGTGCATATCTACATAGTCTCATTATGATTTATGATGGAGGAGTGAATTGCTCTTTTTCCCTGCATTTTGAAGCTCTCCTCACTGTATCCTGCTCCTCTGCAGGGTCATCTGGAACAAAAAGCATGTTCTTGGTCTGGTTTGCACAAATGAAACAGAAAATCCCTGTGGGAAATGAGCAGTGTATTACACACAGACATTTGCACAGGCTTATAGGTAGTATTGAGTCCTATATATTAAATTGTATTTAAGCTGATCTAGAAAATAAAAATAGTGACAGTTCATGTAAAGACACTTCTGTTGTTATGGTTCAGAAGTAACTGTTACTGTAGAGCTGATTTAGACCCATACTTGTGAACACACAGCATTTTTGTGTCCTTGTCCTGGGTTCAGCTGTAGCAGTCACTTTTCTCCCTTTTAGTAGCTGGTGCAGTGCTGTGTTTTCAACTTCAGCCTGAGAACAGTGCTGATAACATACTGATGTTTTTAGTTGTTGCTAAGTGGCGTTTGCTCCGATCAAGGACTTTTTCAGTCTTGTACTCTGCCAGTGAAGAGGGACATGGGAAGCCAGGAGGAAGCAGAGACAGGACACCTGACCCAAACTAGCCAAAGGGGTATTCCATACCACAGAATGTCATGCCCAGGATATAAACTTGGGGGGAGTTAACCAGAAAGCCCAGATCGCTGCTCGGGTCAGGCTGGGTATCAGTGGGCAGGTGGTGAGCAATTGTATCCTCTTCCCTTGTTATTTCTCTTGTTATTATTCGTGGCGGTAGTAGTGGTTTTGTATTATACCTTAGTTACTGGACTGTTCATATCTCAACCCATAGGATTCACATTCTTTTGATTCTCCTCCCCATCCCTCCAGGAGCAGGGGGAGGAAGAAGGAGGGGAGTGAGTGAGTGGATGCGTGGTTCTGAGTTACAGGCTGGGCTTAAAACACCACAGTTCTTGATATTCTTATGATCTTCTAAGGTCAGGTGCAGATATGTGTACTGGGAGAGAGGGGGGTTAAATAGTAACCATAGCTGTTAAAACGACATTCTGACATTTTTATTAGATCCAACTATATCCATTTCTCCTGTGAATTAGCGCATTGTATATAATACGTTATTATTCATAGTTCATTGCTGTTCTACTTTATGATCTCTTCTAATAGAGAAAAATCACCTGCTGTCAGTACCAGGCAACCTCAAACATGTGGTCTCCATGATCAGAATCAACAACTTCCAGCTTGTTGCAGTGGTGAAAAAGTAGCATTTGCATGTTTTGTTTTAGTTAGTCCTTAAAAGTAAAAGGAGATAAGCTTCCCTGATACGGTACAAGAACGAAAGAATTAGGGAGCAGCAAGGTATGCAACAGCAGTGCGAATCCTAGGAAAGTCTGGGGAAGAACCATTTCTTGCTGCGAGGCAGTGGTTTTGGGGCAGTGGTTTTGGAGCAGTGGTGTGAACAACAGGATGCATCACCTGCTGCTGGAGCATGACACAGAAGGCGTGCTGAAAAGAGCTTGTCTTTTAGCTGTGATCAGTAAGGAATTAAGGAAAATAAACAATAAAAAAAAAAATCTTGCAGTTGCATCAATGAAAGTGCCCCCAATTTAACAGAACTGTAGAGCAGATATGAAAGTGTTGCTTTTATTGGAAATCATTTCAGATTGTCTTTTGTGTTAACAGCTAAAAAGGAGGTGTGAAAATAGCATTGCCATCCAGATGAATGTTCTGCAGTTTTCAAATTGCTCTTGCTGGTGGTTGTTTGGCTTCTCCTACTCTTTTCCTATTGTGCATCTCCATATGCTTTTAAAGCAATTAATATAATTCAAATGTTTGTTCTGTTTAGCAAACTGAGTAGGCTTGTTCTCCCCACTTTACTAGTAATGCTCACTGGAAAGAAGATACATAAGATAAGGTATTAATTGATGATCTAATATTTATTTACAAGGTTGAAGAAATGTTTTCACTTAAAAATTAAAATTAAGCATGTATATCTTGAACTGATGTGCCCTTATTTGCAGAAGGGGTGATGGGATTGTTGTGACCAACCTTTTAGTGGTGCTAATCAGTTCAACATGCTGTACCAGACCTGGCATGAGAACACAGTGAAAAAGCCCAGAGGTTCATGAAAACAAGTGTACAGTTAAGGCAGGCCAGCAAAGTCATATGTATGTCATGCCAGGAGATTTATTAGGTACATATGCAGGACGTTATCACAGATCTGTTGGAAGACTTCATATATGGGAAGGTAAAATGGTTAATCCAGGATGAAGTTTGAAAAAATGAAAGCTTTTTAATGTGTGAAATTGTTTTCCACCTCTTGGGTCTTCCATGGAAAAGGTGATTTTCTTGGGAAAACAAGAGGGGAAGTTGTGACACTTCCATTGTTCTGTGTGTGTCTTAGGATGATCATACAGACTTTTTTCATGCGTTACGTAGTTTACTTTCTACTGGTATGTGAAAGCCCAGAGTAAAATTTATGATCAGCATTAAAAAGCATCTGTATAGTTTGTGCTTGATAGAATATATTCAGTTTAGGCTTGTATTCAGATATATATTCTATATGATAAACTTGAATGTAGATCGTGGGATAACTCAGGCTGGAGGGGACCTCAAGAGGTCCCTGTCCAACATCTTGCTCAAAGCAGATGAGCTCTGGAGTCAGACCAGGCTGCTCAGGGCTTGATCCAAATGGGGTTTGAGAACCTCCAAGAATGGAGATGGTGCAACCTCTCTGGGCAAACTGTGCCATGGCTGAGCTGTCCTTAGGCCAGGTTGGACAGAGCCTTGAGTGACATGGTCTAGAGTGAGGTGTCCCTGCCCATGGCAGGGGGGCTGGAACTAGGTGATCTTAAGATCCTTTCCATCCCTAACCATTCTATGATTCTATGGAGGTAAAGCTGTTCCTTGTGTCCAGACTGAATCTTTTGTTTCAGCTGAGGTCTGCTGTCTTCTGTCCTCTTCCCACATCTCTCTAAGGGTGCAGTAAGGGCCAGCACCTCCCCAGTGAGCTGAAGGGGTATAATCTGGCTGGCTTACCAGGGCCTGTCCATCATCCTAGCAAAGGAGCAGTGCAGCCCCAGATTGAGGTGAGCATTGATATTGCACATACCACCCCTGCACACTTGGGCACTGTTCACAATGTCCTTCTTTTAACCTGTCCCTGCTCCCAGCTCCTGTACACCGTCTTTTTGTTTAGGAGCTTCATCATGAGTTTCCAGTTTAGCCAAGCAAGTCTTCTGATAGGGTCACATGTTTTCATGAGTTTTGGGATGTACCATTCTCACACTTGGAGGAAGCTGACCTTAAAGCCCTGCCAGTTTTCCTAACCTTTCTGTCTCCTCAGAGCTGCCTCCTGTGGGATCCCAAATAGCAATTCCTTCAATCATCCAAAGTCTGCTCTCCTGAAGCCCAAGCCTGTACTCTGCTACTCTCCTTTCTCTTTCTCCCCTCTGGATTGTGATCTCCACTGTTTCATGGTCACTGCAACCAAGGCTGCCTTGGATTTTCACATTTCCAAACAGCACTTCCTTGTTGGTGTATAGTAAAGCCAGCTGTGCACCAGTCCCACTGGACACTCCAGAACCAGAATTAAGAAGTTATACCTGACACCCTCTACAAATCTTCTTGACTACTTGTGTCCCACCATGTTGGCTTTTCAGCAGATGTCAGGGAAGTTAATAGTCCCCTACAAGAACCAGGGTCAAAGCTTCAAGTTATTTAAGGAATTTACTCGTTGTGATCAGGAGGCCCCTCACGATGTCACCTTCAATGGCCTTTTTTCTGCCTCTGACCCACAGCTCTCACCCAGCTGTTCTCCATTCCTTAGCAACAACTAATTTTCTCTCTCGCATGGAGGCCAACTGCTCTTCTCATTGTCGCTGCTTGTCTTTCCTGACAAGCTTGTGTCCAAACTGCGCAGTGTTCCACCATGTTGCTTTTATTCCAAAGATGCTGTAGCTCAGTGACCACACATGGAGCTGCAGTTCCTCCTGTTTGCTTCCCAGGCCGCATGCATCTGTGTATACGTACTTGAGGTATGTGGCCCTTCACCCTGCTCTGTAATTCATCAAGTCTTTCTTGCTACTGTTCTGCATCTTTTTGATACATGATGACTTCATCTTAATGCCATTTCTGTAGTGTGATAAGCAGTATCCATATCCATGCTTGTGAGAGATATCTGTTTGTAACATTATGTAGATATTGTCTGTTGAATTCAGTTAAAATATAAAATGAAAAAACAAGTAAGATTTTTGAAATAATTGTCTTACAAAGGCCCCTTGAAAAGGAGAAGCAATAATAAAAAGGCTGAAAGCAAAATAATTGCTTGGTGTCGAAACAACTGAAAAAGTAGCTGCAGGTAAAAAATATGGCTGATGGGTTGAAGAACTAAAATTTTAATGTTAGCTTTGCTTTCACCAAATGCCATGAATGAATTTTTCTGCGTGACTGACCTGTGATCAGATGGTGTCAGACTGTTACACACATGTGGCTTCATTTGCTAATGCAAACACCACTGTTGATAATACATGACAGTGGTGCTTCATTGCCCTTCTCAAGCTTTCCTATTTGAGAAAAATACTAAGATGATCTGAGCAAATCTGTTCCTAGATGAGTCCATATGCAACTGGGCTACTTTCAATTATAGAATACTGAGAGCTTTGAATTCTTGCTCCGGACTAGTTATTAACGTTAGTATCATACTGTGATATAACCACGTTTTTAATCTTATACTACTTAAGGTACATAAAGCATCACTGCTGTTTGAGATTTACTGGCTTCCCACTGCTCAGGTTCACTTTGTCAGCAGTAGAGGAAAATCAGCTTTGAGTTCACAGGTAAAATGGAGAGACCTGGAAGAAGTGATTGTTGTTCAAACGTCTTCTGTTGGTGAGGGGAAAATTACAGAGTAAGAACCAATCACCTGCTTTGTTTAATTACAGAAAAAAAGGCAAAACAACCCCTGTCCCTCAAATCCAGTAATATATGGGAGTTATAAAAACATTGGTAATAAAGAAATTGAGTCTTATTTCTTCACCAGTTGTTATCTTAAGTTCCTGCAGATATTTAGATCTTAGAATCATAGAATCATAGAATAGTTAGGGTTGGAAAGGACCTTAAGATCACCTACTTTAAACCCCCCTGCTATGAGCAGGGACACCTCACCCTAGATCATGCCACCCAAGGCTCTGTCCAACCTGACCTTGAACACTGTCAGAGATGGAGCATTTACCACTTCTCTAGGCAACCTGTTCCAGTGCCTCACCACCTTCACAGTAAAGAATGTCTTCCTTATATCTAACCTGAACTTCCTCTGTTTAAATTTAATCTTGACTGCAAATTCTTTCCCAGGAAATATAAGAAGAGAAACAGTGCTGAAGACAATGAATATTATAGTCTAGACATGGGAGAGGCGAGCTAAGGTAAGGTTTCCTCAACTCAGCAGCCTGTGTTTTAGGTTATCCAACTTGTGCTAAAGCCAATAAAGCTCTTTCTGCTTTTCCTTTGCTCCAAGGGCTTGTCAATACATTTTTCTGCAGAATGCTTTGGCTAACTGTGCTGAATGCGCTGCTTCTGTTTCCCACTTTGACATCTGTGAGCAAAGAGGTTAATATACCGATGGATAATTAGGTATTTCAGCTCCAGCCCCTCATTATTTAGTAATAGATTTTTATGAAAATGTATAATTTCATCACAGCCAGTGTTACAGCCAGACTTTTTGCTGGTGTAAATAGGCATTCAAACCACTTTACTATGATTTAATCCAGTGGAGGGTGATGTTACTTTGGCAGCTTCTCTTTCATGCAACCTAATTTAATTTAAACAGGTAATGCTTTATTCAACCTGTGATGGGGTGCTTCAAAGACTGAAAAAGCAAGACAGTACTAAATTCATTTACACAGGCAACAATTTTCTCTTAATGAATCACCTGATCTTGTCAAGTGGGTTCGTCTTTAACTAGAATCAGCTCTCCAAACTTCCAGTTCCTGGAAAAAAACAATGTGATTATAAGCATAAATTTTTTTACAGAAATTAATTTGAGCTTTCTCTGCAAGGGAAGGATGTTTTCCACCAGACTATTCAGAGGATTGGAGACTAGGGCACTGCAGCCAAAATAAATATGCTCACAAAGCAGGTAGGATTTCAGAGATTTGGTGCAAAATGTGGTGGCCTTCAAACATGATGTCTCAACTGTTTTTAGTAGGAGCGGTTTTAAATTTATGTATTGTTTTATGCAAATGTGTTTTATGTAATTTTTAAAAATATTGTTCTGTGCATATTGCCATCCATTTCATGGATGGACTTCTGGACTATGAGTGGGTTTAGATCTATATTCACACCACTATAGATTTTCAGATTATGCTGGCAAACACAGACATATCTTTTCTATTGAAAGGAAAACACTGGTCTGCATCCCACAGCTGAATTTAGTAATCTAAGTAGTGTGTTTTATTTAATCTTGAAATAAAGAATGTCCATTACATTGTCTGTTTTAATCAAACTTTTCCTCAACAAGCTGCCAGAATACACATTTAGAAACAAGTTTTGCTTTTCTTCAGAGCAGATGCCACTGTTTATTTATGTAGATGGGCTACCAGCTCCTTTCTCATTCCTAAATACTGCTATAGCTGTACCTCCAGTGTGTCACTGTATGCTATATGTGCAAATTATCTGTGAGGAATTCTCTCTGATTTTCAGCAGCTTTAAATGTGTTCATTTATCTGGCAGCATATACCTACAAAGATTGCTAGTCAGGTAGAAATGTCATCCATGCCTCACTAATAAAATTTAGATAACTAAAACTTGGAAACTGAAGCAGAGATTCATCAAGAAAGACAAACTGTTAGAAACTCGCTTTTTGAAAAATGCAGAATAACATCAGAAACCAAAAAGAGAAAGCTTTTATGATAGCCACAGCATGACTCCAGCTTTTATCTTTACTAAGAGATAATATATTCACAATATCCCATTGTCTTTCTTTAGAAGGAGTTTCAAAGATGCCTGAGGAGGAGGACTCCTACTGTCTGTTAGCAACAATTTCAGTGCTATACTGAAATAATACTGAGATGCTATTTCAGTTAAGGGCTTTTGACTATCCAGTTTGGGAGTACTGTGGGTGCACAGGAGAAATGTGTTTGGAGACAGGAGCAGGAACTCTACAGCTCCATCACATAACACCCTTGGAAACATATCTGCTACCCTGAATCATGTAGGGAGAAAGGGGGGAACAATCTGTGTTTGTGTTGCATTAGATTGGTATTTGCATGTTTACAACCATCAGAGCACACTATTCTATAAGTATTTCAACTAAGAAGTAAAAGATGCATGTGGGTAGACACACATATCTGTACTTTTGGACTTTTCAAATGGGGTATACTCAGTGAGTGAATCCAGAGCTCCTTGACAGCTCAGTCCTGTAAAAGAGTGCCAGACCTTATCTGTGTGGGATTTCATTTTGTTTTTCTTTTAAAGCTACTAGTTCATTATGTTACTGTGGCTGCTCCAGCACAAAACCTTTCTACTAGAGCACTAGTGTGATTTAAACTCAGCTTTAAAGCATTTTTATATTTTTTTTTTCCAAGAATATCCTGGACCTCTAATGTCCCAAAAATTTTTGGTGTCCCAGCGTTGTCAATGCCAGCTGGTCTGGCATTAGCCAGCAGCAGCAGATCATTGTCTTGATGCACTCTTGCCACTAGCAGTCACCATTCCCTGAAGATTTGCTAATATCTAGAAAGGGTGAGTGAAAAGGGGTGCTTAGCAGGGCTGTCAGTGAGTGAGTCTCCCTTGCAGTGACCAATCTGAGAGAGCAGCTACCAGAATACCTGGTATATCCCTCCTGTTCAGTGACAAAATGGAAGTGTCCTTAAGTGCGGCAATTTCTTTATACACTTTGCTGTCTTTTTACTCATGTCGTGGTTCAAGCCCAGCCGGCAAC
>NW_009940385.1:55448-77668 GCF_000696875.1 Nestor notabilis | reverse complement strand
AAGGGATGATGTAAAAACACCCTTAATATAAATATTAATATAAATATAAACCTTAAAATAAAAAACCTAAAAGAATTTCTGTGTCTTTCTAGCAATCCCCAAAGAAAACTCTGGATCTAATCTGATGATCTGATTCCATGCCCCGATTCGCGTGTTAAATTTAATTACTGGTGTCCTTAGCTTATCTTTTTCATTCCAAATTTATCCCTCCTCATTGTAGCACATAAGCTCGTGTCCCTGTCAGAGTTTATCCAAGCGGGCTGCCACTGAGCCCAGCGCTTAGACTGCAGCGTTTGTAAAGCGTGTGTGACTGCTGCTAGATTACAGGATCCTGAGCCTTGGCTCATGGTTTTGATTCATCTGAAATTAAACGATGAGTGTACCAATAATTTCATAGTGTTCCTGTTCCTCGGTGCCTCATACTTGGTACTTACCGTACATGCTTCCTGGCTGAGGAGTTGAATCAGGCTTTCCTCTCAGGGCTGTTGCCAAGCCAGTTTGTTCTCTTACCCAAGTAGTTCCCAGCTTCTTATTTATGCTTTTTGGCTTACCATTGTGATTTGGTGGAATGTGATTTGCTATTGAATTCTCCCAAATAAAACTGTTTATTCCTGTGGAGGGCTTCTAGTAGTTGCCAGTCAACTCCTGTCATCAGAATGATGATTACATTATTTTGCATTGCTCAGTTGTGCCTGATAATATAACTGACAAGTGAGAGGTTGCAAGGTTGTGGCTGAAGTTAATTAATACATCTGCTTGCTAGGACTTGGGATGCTCGTGGGACTGTGGAAGGTGGGAGCGGGGAGAAACATGGTCTGGAAAGACAATCAGCAGAGCAAAACAATGTGCAGATATGACCAAAAAACTCAGACAATGAGAAATGGAGGACAAAAAGGGAGCGGGTGGCCTAGCCTAGTAGGAACTCCTTTGTATGCTCTAAGAAGCCCTGGTAAGAGGATATTTTGCATGCAAAGATGCAGGGTTTTTAACCTGTCTTTCTCTCCTCCTGCCTTTCAACTGATGTCCCTTCTTTGCCTTTACCTTCAGAGGTGGTCTGACTCCTACGTATCTAATTACTCTCTGAAAAATCTGTTTCATACATTTCAGACCTGAAGAAGGATTTTGTGCCAAAAGCTTGTCTACAGTTCCCAGCTATGCCCGTGTTGGCCTAATTACCCCTGCAGGCATTCTCCTTGTAATTTTACAGTGGTGAAAGCTATACAACATCTATCCAATTTAGGTGAAGTTTTATTGGTATTGAAAGGTACTTGTCATTTATAATACTCTCTCTGCTATTTCCGTATGGAAAAAGAAACAGACTGTGTAAGACATTGATACACAAGTGAAGCTATGTTCATACTGGGGTCTATTCGCTGCTGCTTTTTCCGAGTTGGAATTTCCCCCTGCCCACTGTCACTGCTCTGGGGACCCTGAGCTTCTCCTGCCATGCCAGCAGCTCATCTCCCAGCCATAGATGATCCCTCCAGAGCCCATGTTTCCTTTCACCCCTGGAGAACATGCTGTCTCCCTAGCCCCCCAGTCTTGACCAGGTCTGGAGTTCAGTTAAATGTTGTGTTTGTTATCTAGCCACATGAATAAATCAACAAATCTATGGCAGAGTGAGCCAAGGCTGTTATACAGGGATCAAACAACAAGTAGTTACCTGACTGGTTTAAGCTAACCTAACTCTACACTGTGGTGGGAAGAGGCAGTTGTACCTTCCTGTTTGGCTGCGTGTTGCCACTTCCAGCTGGTTTTGGGAGCTGATTCATCTGGAAAGCAGGGTTTTTTTGACTTTTTTACAAGGTTAATGATGAGATCAGATAGGTCCCACATCCTGTAGAACACGTGGCTGTCCAAGTGGGAGCAGGGTTACGGAATCCAAAGGCTCTGAGTTACATCTGCCTCAGATCACTCCCATATGCCTTCTTTCATATGTTCTGCTATTCGTTATGGTTTCCTATCATGTGCTAATTGATTAATTACTTTATGCTAAGCATATAGTCACGTGCTAGTCATTAGCAGTCCCATATGTTGAACTCATGTATATCTTTAAATGCCGTATCTCCTGGCCTGCCAATCTTCCTTCATGCAATACCACACATATGTTGCAGATCTTCATTCATGCTTTGATGGACTTGAAAATTCCTGCTCATTAGTCTTGTATGTAGTACTTCAGTTACTTTCTGGAGCTCCTCCTTGTTGCAGTTGTGTAATGACTATAATTAGGGCTGCTGATACATAGATCTGTGCTTTAGCTTGTGGTAATACATATTTAAAAGGGGAAGAAAAGAATTTTGAAAAAATCCTGTGACATATTTGAAACATCCTGCGTAGTAATGTCAGCATAAACCCCATGTGCAGATGAAGTTATGTCAGACCATGGAAGTTTTGCACAAGTTTAAACTCCATAACTGGCTCAGAAACTGTGGCTGGGGAAAGCCAATTAGCTGGGAGGAGGCCAAGTGAGGTCCTGAAGTCTTGCTGATGAGGAAGTTAGCTGATGAGCCGGAATGAGTGGGAAAAGATGGAAAGAAGGGCGTATTACTCTTACAATCCCAACCTGCAGGATTTCAGAATAATGAATTTAAGGAATCTGGAGCTGCATTGAATTTTCACATTTTAAAGGAAGAAGACAGGCTCGTGGGATTGGTACTTACACATAGCATGTCCCAAGATTTGCCAGAAACAGATTGAATTGAACACACTCAGGTGCAAAAGAAAATAGTTACTGGTTTCTCCAGAGTTATTTCTAGTTTATGTCTGAGGTGGATGAGAACAGAATTTGATCCTTTGTCCCAGTGTGACACCGTTGTAGATTTTATTATAGTCTGTAAATATCCAACATCAGCATGGTATAGATTGATCTGTGGAATTTGGACCATACCCATTTCAAACACTGTTTATTGCAAGAACTATTGGCCTGCAGGAAAACACCTGCACCCTTGCAGCCTCTTATCTTCCAAGCCCTAAAAGAAGCAGCTTAAAGTCCTGCTGCATGTAGATAAGAAACGAAGAGGCTGGGAGTAAGATCTGGGTAAATATGGCTCTCCAAGGAAAAGCTAGTGCTTCAGCACAGTGTGCTCTGGGCCAGGAAGCAATCCCTGTAAGAAGTGAGACAGTTGAGTAAAAGCTTGTGTAACACATGGCCTGGGCTGTCCCAGCAGCTCCTTTCCGTATACTGTCAGCTTGGGCACAGCCAGGCACAGAACGATATCCTGTCTGCTTGGCTCTGCTGAAACTCCCGATTTCCTGAGCACAGGCTCAGCCTATAGCATAAACCCTATGGATGCAGCTGGGTGGACACAAGCACTGCTGATATACCTGTGTCTGCAAGTCATTCATGACTGGGCTCCAGTTAGTGCCTGGGGTCTCGCACAGGTCCCTAGGGAAGTGTCAGCCCCTCGCTAGCCATGTGCAGCTTTCTTGGTGTTCTCTAGGCGACAGCTTCCAGCCCCGCTGCCTGTACCAGCCTTTCTGCAGCTGCTTCTGGCTATAGCCCGCCCCTATAGTGTCCTTATTGGATTCCCGGCCAAGGGGGTGTTGCTGCAATGATAGCGACAGTGCGTGCAGTACATTGATATGCTGGAGCTGCAGAGCGTTGTATAAGAAGGAGCTGCAGGGAGCAGAGGAGAATTAAACAGGATCACGTTTCTCCTCTGTGAGCCGAAGAGGTTAGTGACTATTACTTAATCCCTGCTAACTGTAATTAGGATTTGGAAGCACTGCTTTCATCTTCTGACCCCCCCCTCCACCCTTCCCAAGGTTGCTTGCCACTAGTGTTTCCCCCTCGGTTGTGAAGGAATGGGGGAGTCCTGCAAGTCACGTTGTCCTAGCTTGCTCCAAAGACACCCACCACACTAGAGGGGAGAGGCCAGCACTCAGGAGGGGGGGACCAGAGAGAGGGAGAGAAAAAAGGGAAAAGTCTTTTGTATGGAAGAATGTCTAGGGTGCAGTGAAGCAGAGTATTAGCTTGTAAGTGATATGGAAGCAGCCAAACAGCATCATTAGGTGTCCAGAGCACTGTGTGGTGAAAGTGTGAAAGGTCATTTGAAACCTTTCCTACAAAGTGTCTTCTGGGCTTGTTTTCAGAATTGCTGAGCTTCCTCCGAATCCTGTTAAAATCCATGTTTACTGCAGGTGTTTGACACCCCCTTCTGAAACAGCAGACCATTAACCTTGCTGTACCTCAGTTTACCCATGTGTGAAGTGGGGATGAGAATACTTACTTTTTTTAAAGAACTGTGGTGGAGCCATATTCCAGACAGCCTTTGGCGGGAGAAAGGCGATTGTACAGAATTATTGTGTAAAGCATGTGGACACTTCACTAGTAATTACTTTATGCTGTAGTCACAGCTACCACCAATCTCTTAACTCTTAAAAACCCCATGTATCATGGCTCAGTCTACACACAGAGAAAAGACAGGCTCAGCCTTTATATAACTCTCCTGGCATCGTGCTGAACTTCTGTGTTGGAGCTTGTTCAAAAAACCAAGCTAGTGTTAATTAGGGCAACAGTTTATTGAACTGATTTTGTGCAAAATCATTTTTATCAAACTCTTTGCATTGCTTTGCCAAATTAATTTTCCTGCAATGAGGATAGTCATTCAGCTGTTGGTTGTCTGATTACACATGTGAACACAGAATGACACTGTGTCAACAATCAATAATGCAGTGTTTGAGCATCTTTCTTGTCATTTGTGTTGATAAATGGGACGATAAACACAAATCTGTTTCAATAATATAAATCCAACTTGAAGTTTAATCTTCCTAAAATAAAGAGCAATAGCTAAATATTTAAAATTGTAAATATTTAAGATTATTTTCACATATAAGAAAGCACATGTAAGAAAGCCTTAGTTAAAGTCTTACTAAAAACTATTGTCACAAGCACTGCATGCAACTTAAATATTCAATAATTGATAGTAAAATATTAGTGATTGATACGATTCCTACTATTGGATCAGGGAACTTCCCTTATACTGGACGGCTGATGATTCTGGACTTGTCCTCCTGAGTTATCTTTGTATCCTGTGTGTCCTCCATATCCACATGGTTAACAATCTTTTTTTCTAATATCAACCTCGCAGTTTCTCTAGACAGTGAATTGAGTGACTGTAAGAAACTGGAGTTTGAGTCAATGAAATATAGTTTACATTATCCTTAAATGAATGGTAACGCTTATTTTGTAGAGCTAAAAAAGCAAATCAGTCTTTGTAGTTTTCAACTTCCTATTCTTAGCATCCTCAGTATTTTCCAAATTGTGCTCACTGGATGTTTCAACACCCGTTCCTCACTTCCCCCACAAAATCCCCCAACAACCCCAAAAGATCATGTTCAGCTCTGTTAAATGTCAAAGGACCAAACATTTTTAAGCTCAGCAGATGGGAACAGGATGAGAAAAGGGCCACTTTGATCTCTGCACTGAAAATAAGCCGTTTGTGTCAAAACTAGTGAAGATCAATTAACCAATCAGTTCTTAAATTAAAACATGAATTGCTTCCCCTCTTACACTTTCATGTCAGGACTTCAGTAAGATGCAGAAGTGGAATGCACGTTGGCATTTTTGCTTTTTAATGATGACTCTGAAGTTACCTTGGTTTCATATGGCTTGTAGAGAGGATATTGCACTGTATGTTGTGCGGATTTGTTGTAGGAATCTTCAGTGGGTATTTTCCATTACCACTGGTGTGGTACATTGACGCTCCATCTGTGCTGCCATCCTTGGCTAGGTAAGCAGCAATCAGGCAACAGGAGATAAAAACAAAAACAAACTGCATCTGGAAAGAAGTGGAGAAACTAACAGGAAGAGCTTGGATAGATGTGATAAAGCAGTGATTGCAGTGGGAGAGTAACTCCCTAGGAAAGGAGTTACTGTGTTTGACACAGTGATACAGCAAAATCAACATATGCAGGACCAGGGATGACTCTTTCACCTCTAATTTTCAGGCAACCATAGATCTTTCTGAAACTTGCAGGTAGCACTCAGGGTAGTAAAAGAGCTTGTATTATACTCTTACTGCACTTCAGGTTACTTCACTGAGGGAGGGGAGGGAATGGGGCTTAGGGAAGAAGAGCAGTCTGAAAGCCAAGACACTTAGCAGCTTAATCCTGTAGTAAAAAGCTCCCAAACAACCCAAGACTTGAATGTATACATGCCCTATTGTAACTCAGAATGAAGGTTGCTGAGGGCCTGCCCTTCTTCTCTGGAGCTAGACTTGAGCATGGAAAATGTTCTCAAGCATGTAAGGCCAAGCTTTTGGGTTTACATCTTGTAACTTTATGTGCAACTGCAATAAAAATATAAATATACGTTTGACCTGTTCCTTCTTTACTAAGCAAAATGAGCTTTGGTTTTTTTGTTTAACTGAACTTAAACATTCCCTAGACTCATGTTTGCAGCCCAGACAAAGCTCTACTGTGCTAATTAGAAGGCAGTGCAGAAAACACACCTGACTGGGAAAGATAAATGCATTTGCTAATCCTGTTACTCCAGACGAGTGCAATCTACCACTTTAACAATAGGAGTTCAACAGCATAAAAGAAGTTTCTCCTTTTTTTGTTTTTGTTCATTCTTTCTTCTCAGTTTAGCATTATAAACCAGATATACTCTATTTGGGGCAAGTAGTGTTCCTGTTATAGTAACTATTCTAGGTGCTAAATTAAAGGCTGAACTACACTGGCTAATACAGCAAGCCGTTCTCATGGCTTAAGTAATGTTACTGTGGTTATTAGCTTTCCTTCTTAGTGAAATGTGTAGGCAGAAAGGGATCTTTATTGTCTTGTCATTACCTTTGTTCTGTGAATGGGAGAAGAGGAAAGCTACCAGAAAGAACATGGAATTATTAAATAATCCGTAAATAAGAGGAAGAAGTGGTACAGGATATGAGGGAGAAAGTTGGGACTACAGTCAATCTACTTGGAACGCCATGGGTGTTTTTTAGCTATGCCAGAAGCTGCAAAGCTTTGTGAACCTTTCTGTTGCTAGGGAGAACAGCCTTTCATCAGTATTTCCTGCCTTTTGCAGGCTCCAGCACGTATCAGCAAAAGACGACTGGTTAGCCTGTTGTTTGGTGATGAGTTTTGAGAGTGCAGTGGCTTGCTTGTACTTGTCTTTGGCATAATTTGCTGATATTATTTAGGCATAACAGCACTGTATGCAGCTGGAAGTGGATCAGTGTGCTTGTGTAGGTCTCTCTGAGCTTAGGGGTGACATACAAATGTATAAAGGACTGAGATTATTATTTGTTTATTTTTTTTAGTCCTCATTAAATAAGTTTAATAAAACTAATTTGGATGGAGAAGGGAAATTAACTCCTGGCTTCTGTCTTCTTCTAAAGCTAGGATTCTCTAGTGGCAAAAATCTGTGAGGAACTTACAGAAAAGGATAAAGATGAATTCTCCACTGGTGACAATTGACTACTAGGTGATGAGGCTGTAAATGGGAGTGGTACACTTATGGCGTTGGAGGTGACCATGGGCTTCACCTGCTTTCATTTTTGAAAGGCCTGGTTCGGTTTGGGTTTTTCCCCCAGAAGTACGGAGTATTTGAATTTGCAGTCTGAGTAACTTGGAGTGCAGTATCTCTTAGAAACAGCCCTGAAATGTCTGAGCTTCATCATCCAGAAGTCAGAATAATTGGTATCAGCGGCTGCTGACAATGTTTGCGCTAGGAAACATGTTTTCCATGTAATCTTCTTTGTAATCTTCTCAAATGGCAGCAGCTGACCAAAACTTAGGGGTTTTTTTGAAATCTATTTTACATTTACTAACTTGCATAGTGAAGCGTGGTATAGCCATCCTTGCATTTAGCCCAGTATTTACAAAGGTAAGACATACTGTGTGCTCTTATATGCCTGGCATCTGTAATGAGACCTTAAAACTAAGGGCTGTTGAATAAATCTTTTCAAAACAAACAGGTCATTCACATGATTCTGCTTGTTTAAAAATAACATTATTCTGACAGGTGTTTCCAACCCAGTCCTTCACTGTCCTGGACAGGTCCTGGCACAATGAAAACACAGCAAAAGAACCGTAAAAATATCCATATTATATGATAATATAAACAGGGCTTGAAGCGGCTGGTTGGCAGCTGGTCCTCTGTTCTAGTAGGGAGAAGAGCTTCAGTTCTGCTTTCACTTCCTTTCTGCTCTTGCCCTCTGAGCAGGAAATGTGGCAGTGTAATCCTCTGGTTGCTCTGAGCCCCGTTTTACTGTTAAGACTCTACCGGAAAGGATGCTGCTTTCTCAAGAGGACAGAGATGGAGAACAGGGTTTTTATTCTCTGCTTGCTCTGAAGAAGACTTAGTTTTGCACGAGGGAAATGCATGAGGCATGTTTCCCCCAGATGCAAGGTCAGCAGTTTTCTTGCGTTCATGTATTTGAGTTGAGAGAGCACCTTTCAGAAGAGCTGCTCATCCAGTGCAGCATAGTGCCATCCTTGTCAGTTGGCCAGTACCTTTCCAGCATCAAATAGCCTGTAATACCAGAAACAAAATGTTCCTGTTTTTGAAACACATGAGGGGAAGTCCTCCTATCCTAGATGCTGCTAAGTTATCAACTCCTAAAGAAGCATAAAGGTAGTGATAACCCTGGAGATTAAGTTCTTTTTGGTTAAATGACTACTCAATGAGGCTTCAATGCTTCATCTTTTGCTTTTGGGATCTCATGCTGCCATGCTGACAGAGATGGCCGTTTTTCATCGAAAGAGTTATCACGAGCAGGGAGAACCGATGCAGTTGCCAAGTCACTCTCCGTTGTATTCGAAAAGTCATGGCAATCAGGTTAAGTCCCCAGTGACTGGCAAAAGGGAAATATCACACCCATGTTAGGAGGATTGTACTAGATGATCTTTAAAGGTCCCTTCTAACCCAAACCATTCTGTCATTCTAATCAAAAGAAGTTCAATATACATTCCTTTACAGCGTGCTTTCTCATTATTTTTAATTCCCAGCCCCTATATGACATTATTTTTGCTTATATGCCAATCTGGAATAAAGTTTCCTATTCCAGACTGCAGAGTAAAATCCATGTGGTAGGAGGAAAAACCATTCAGCCTGACAGCAAGTGTAGTCAAATGGCTTGTGACCTGTAAGCCTGGCTCGCAAGCCATTGTTTGACCACACTGTTACACTCTTTTTCTGGATCAGTTTAATCCTAAACAATGCCAATGGACCCAAGTAGACTCAGAGGAAAGATCATTGAAGGCAGTTGTCATTTATGTATTTGGAGCTGCTGAGGCTTCATTGCTACCTTTAGGCACACAAGTCTGATAATGGGAGGAAAGAACGGAGATTGATTGTCTGATATCCAAAGCAGGTATCTATAAAGCAGTGACAACTTAGGTGCCCATGTATAGAGTTTGTGTTTATGGCATTAGTGTAGGATGCCGTCTATTTTCCATTTCTAATGATAAAGGGTTTATTTGTCTGAAATCCATTTTTTTTTTGGAGATGCCGCAGTCATGCCCGAGATGAGGATGGGTTAAATAATCAAAATGAATCTTATACAGTGAGCTTCTTTCCCAGAACCTCAAAATGGTTTGTTGAATTACAGTAGCTGAAGGTAAGAGAAGGGATTTAGACTGATGTTTAAAAAAGCTGCAAGGCTGAATAAAGTAATGAGCAGGGTTGCTGTTACATTTTAAAATCACTTTTATGTTACCATTGGTAGCATAGGACGGTGGTGGTTCAGTACAGCCACTATCTTCAGAACTCAGTGACCTCTTTGCCCATTTAGAGGAATGGTGCAGTTAAGGACATGAACTTGAGGTGGGGACAAAGTTCTTTTAAAAGAGTAACTGTTATTTCACCAAAATATTGCAGAAAAAAAAAGAAGTTGCTATATTCTAGTAAAATCTGGATAAGAGAGAAAAATGCCTGTATTATGTTTCAAACAGGATTATTCACTCATGGAAATCTCTTGCTTCCACGATCCAGTTCTTTTTCCAGCTTTTTTACATGGAATATTTCCCTCTTCCAGCAGCCTGAGTATTGTCTGCTCCTGAACCTTTGCAGCAGCTGTTTTCGTTACTGCAAAGTTAGGCGGTTGTGCCGATCCTGCCTTTGATGGGATATGATCCACTTGTTCAGCCACAGTTGGTGTAACTAAAATACTGGTCCACATTAAGCATATTCACTTGGCAGAGGAAATGAAAAGAGCAGTACTGGGTTCTTTTATCCCAGTTACGTGGCCATGCTGTTTCTGAATAGGTTGCACATTTAGAATACTGCTCTGAGCAGGCAGTCGGCTTCACTAAAATCTTCCAGCTTCACATCTTTGAAGACAGATTGTGAGAAGTAAAAGGGTTTTTTAAGCCTACCCATCAATTATAGTTATTTTCACATAGATTTTAGAGATGGGCCATGAGTTTTGTAGGCGCTGCCAGCAGTTTCACTGGTCCCAAACCAACAATATTTAACAACATAGAACCTATGATGCCCCTAGTATGCTGGCACAATCCATCCTGTATCCTTTTCCAGCTAATGTCACTGGGTGGGCCCAATCAAGTTTATAATTTTTAATGAGTTTTGTATTCACTACACATCTATGTCCAAGAGTTGCCATACATATTTATCTATCTTTAGACATGTTTAAAATATCAGTAGTTGTTGGAGTGGCTTGAACCATGTAGGATCTTTTGCTTTGCTTGCAGTTGGACCCAACTTGATGGCAGTTGTTTAGGTCCTTTTGGAGAATTTTTGGAACAATAGGTCTGGTGATGGTGGATCTGTAAAGAGGCAGAAGAGTTATAAATAGGAACCATTTTGTAGGTCATTCTTTCACTTGTCTGTCAAGCCTGAGCGTAAGCGTATCAGACTCTAGGTTGGCACCCTTAAAGGTTCCAGTTTAGGCATGCTCAGAGCTGTCTGTCTGTACAGGCAAATCAAAACTGGAGGATAATTTAGCTATTTTTTTGGCATATGAAACTACATCTCTGCTTGTCGAAATTGCAGGGTTTGGTGTGGGTAGCCCTAGGAATCGGAAGGGGAGATGTGGATTTTGCGTCGTGTCTGGTTATACTCAAAGAAAGCATTGCCCATCCTAAAACTTTGTGTAGAATCTTATGTGCAGTTGACGTAACGCAGGAAATAAGGTTTTACAGCATTCCTGTAACCTTATTGTTTTTTAATAAACTTCCTTATCAGTATGATTTAAGTAGGATACCAAATGCCCCCTCTAGTGGCGGATATTTTGGTAAAGGTGTTTTCGGTTTCTTGGGACAATTTTAACAGATGAGTAGCATGCCGTGAGTACTGGACTGCTAAATCACATTGAATTGCTGACTAACTCTTCATGAGAGAGCTGGCTAGTGGCTGGCCTGTATATTCTTTAGTACTGTGATGCCCAGTAACATGAAAAATACTGAGCAATAAAGTTACAAAGGATTTGAGTAAACTCAATTGTTATTCTTCATTCAAGAGCTATTTTTTTCTTAATCAAACAATTGCTGAAATTGGTATATTTCACAAATTTAACGGGAATAGAGAGCATCTATAACATTTTTCAGGCCCTTCTGAGTAGTGGTACACTGATAAAATGACAGATGTGTTAGCTGTCACATGCATCATTTTTAGGATTACAGTGTTATGCCAAACTTTATCAACTTCCCAGATTTTATCAATCTAGTTATTAAAGAAAACCCCAACTTTCTATCACTCTCAATTGATATTAGAAGGGTAAAAACATTTTTGCTGGGGTGGAGGAAGAGAAAGTTGGCTTAAAAAAAGGTATGCTTGCCTGACCAGCTGCAATTTACATGTATATTGTTTGCTCTGAAGAGAGTATGGGGCAGGCCTCTGGTGGTATGAGTTGCATCATGCTAACGGAGGCAGAGGGTTTCATCAGCCATGGTAAGCAATACCTTTATGGTGAGTGCAGCATGTAGCAGGAGTGCTTTTTTTGTTTGGGGAATTCTCAAAATAGGTCAGCCTGTTACAGATCTGGGATGCAGTGACCTTTAGTGGACCGGAAGATAGGTATCATCAACTGGGTTGAGTCCAGAAAGATATTAAAAGAACATACTTGTGGCTGGATGTGTTTTGTTCTTGTGCCTGCTAATATTACAGTAAACAGCAAAAGCTCTTATTTCTCAGTGTGCTTGTAGGAACATTCTCATTGATATCAATGAGATTACTTGTGATTAAAGTTAAGCCTGCATATAATTCCTTGTAGGGTTCGGGTTTCAGATGAATTTAACAGCAAGAGAAAGGAAAGAAAAAATGTGTCACATGTTGCATGGCATTGGTTTATATAGATGTTTCTATATAAACCTTCCTTATAGCCACCTTTTCTAGATGTCTGATCTGTGTATGGTTTCCTACAGTGAAGAAGAGAGGTTGTAATAATACCTATTTCTTACATTGCACTTATCATCACTAGGTCTGAGAGTGCTTTACAGAAGAGAGAAATCTCCCCTGTTCTGGAACTGGGAGGACTGACAGGGAAAGGAGATATGATCTGCTTGCTTTAGGTCACCCAGTAAACTTGGGGGAGAAAGTAAGAATATAGTCTGGAAATACAGCTTTCCTGCATCTGCTCAGCCCAGCTCTGCATTCATTAGGCCCTGTGTTGGATGGGTCTAACACAGGAAAAACTGGTCCGTGGTGGACCACCCCGATCACCTGGAGTTGGGAGTGCACGGCAGGGAGCTGGCAGGGCCACTCCTCCTGGTGCAGGCTGACCCCCTGCGTCAGGATGAGTTGGCACTTTTTGGATCGAGGTTCAAGAGAGATCAAGAAGGCAGCGGATCCAACTCCCTTTTATGGCCAACATTACCTCTGCAGGGATGCCTGCAAAAGTAGTGCCTGCCACCCCGTTTGCTCTCAATGCACCTTGAAGCTGGCCTCCTGGTCATTGTACAAGTGTGTAGGTTGTTAAGAATCTGTGCCTAATTTGTTCTTTGGTAGCCTTTAGGTCTCTCTTTCTGGCTTGGGATATCTCTGGATTTTACATCTATTTTAGAGCTTGTAATAAACTTTCTAGTAGTTGGGGGTGTATATGTGTGGCTTACGTTCCTTCTCCACCCGGAATCCTTCTACCCCTGGAACAGGCCCTCTGGCGAAGAAAGTGTTTGTAGAACAGACTGCAGTAATGGGCAGGCAAATTCAGGGGCAGATGTAGTAATTTAGAAGGTATTTCAGAACATCTATCTGTAGTTGTTCATCATCACTTTCATTACCACAAAGGCTTAGTAAACCTCTCCTTGCTTTAGAATTTACCTGCAAAGCGCTTGCGAATCATTCAAGTGATGTGGAGGAGCCTCTTATCTCAGTAGGTGACACAGCGAAAACAAAATGAGCAGCAGAAGGGAAGGAAGGGAATGCATGGAGATTATTTGGCATGTCTCAGTTCCCTGCCCTGTCAGCTACATCTCTTGTGATTAGCTTCGAATAAAGTTTCCCCAAAAATGCAGGTATGGATGAGCAGTCCTCCTGTTTTATTTTTAATATGGAAAGCTCTCAGTTTTGAGAAGTGTAAGAGTCAGCACAAACCAGTAAGGTCTATTATCATATAGGTCTTTAAGCAGAGTCTCAGTGGTTAGTGTTCAGTGGCTTAGCCATGTGGAGACTTTACTCTGGTGGCTTTATTGTTCTGCAGGGAAGCCAGGGGACATTGTTCACAGTCCACAGGGAGTTGGCAGAGTTCAACTCTTGATAGCTTTAGTGCTTACATGAGTATTAATTCAAAAGAGTGGTGGATAATGTGTATCATGCCTTTTTATTTTTCATCTTTGAGCCAGTACCATTTTTAGCTTTACTCTGGGCTATTTTCTCCAGGCTGTGTTCAGACACAGACTGGAGCAATAATATTGATTGATCCCATGGAAATCTCTGATCTGTGAATTGCTGATAGCTCCATACCATAGCTCATTCTGAGTGCTCATCTAAAACTGGACTTCACTCCAAAGTAATTGACAGTTGCTTGTTAAAACACTCTTCTATTGCCAGGGACAAATCTACTTTCAAAAATGGTTATAGTACGTTAAAGCCTATGTTGTGGAAAGAAATGTTGGGGACTTCTTGTGACTCTCTTTGCTCTAGTCATATACTAATTAGCTGTGTACAAGCAGCCTTTTTGTTTAAGAATAACTGTGATGAGGCTGCAGTTACATGGGGTTGTTTATTTATCTACCAGAAGTTTCACAAAGCTCTCTGTCATTCCCTCCTGAGTAGTTCCTGGAAACTTAACATTGGAAGTAATGGGTTGGTTTTGGGTTTATTTTAAGAAGATATTTTTATATATATGAAATAAAAAATGAAGCACTTCATGTCATCTTACTTTTTTTTCAGGTGCCCTAAAGCAGACTCAGTTCTTTCCTGGATAGTTTCAGCCTTTAGCAGTGTAGGTATATCAAAATGTAATTTGGCTCTCAGTTTCAAACAAAATGAACCTGACTGAGAACTTCGCTTCTCTGCACACCTCTGGGACTCCATCTCAGAAGCGTTATTTGCCTTTGTTTTTCCTCTTCACATTGGCAACCAAATCTGAACCATAAAGGGTGACTGCAGACAGATAACAGGACGAAATGGTCATTCATACCTGTGCACGTATGTCACAGCACTTATGATTCAGTCATCCGCAGGCTGGAATATGTCATGTATTAAAACCAGATCTTTGGATTCTTCCAGCACCTCTTGTGGTTTTATATTACTTTTGTGAGATGTTTTTTGCTGCAAGTATGGAGTTGCAGGCTGTGGAGAGCCGCCTTACTGCAATGGGAGTCGGGACCACTACAGACTCTGGAGTCAGCAGAGTTAGGTTGCTAAAGTGTGTTTTAAAAATGTTTTTCTTTCTGCTGAAGTATTAATGCTGGAGACAGCATATCTGTTATGAGTGCAGTCATTTATTATTAATCACCCATTGTAGAGAGTAAAGGTGCTTGTTTGGCAGCTGTAACACAGCATCTGGCCATATCTCAATATAACTACATCAACTTCAGCTTTGGCAGCCAGCTGGAGAACCAGAATTTAATCAGAAAGCCTGCCTATAAATGTAAAATGACGCACGTGTATTGTTCAAATCACATTTGAAAGTTGGGAAGAAAAGACCATTCTGGCTATTTCCAAGGCACAGTGGTGCCAGTCAGGATGAGAGACTGTTTTCTGCTGGCAAATCTCTGCGAGAGCTGATGCCTTGAAGTTATAGCTCACCAGAGCCTGTGCGCCTGCCAGGAGACTGGGTTGTGATGGCCAGAGTGATGAGTATGGGAGATGGAGAGGCACTGGGTCGGGGGTGATACTGAAGACTAACAAACAGCTCTCAAGGAAAATGTACGTGGTAGCTCTGCAAGTTCTCTGTGCTGTTGTTTTCCTCTGAAATGTGGAGACTGTAAATGGTCTTGGCAGGTTTTCAAGAAAACTTCTGGCTCTCATTTTATGGCCAATTAATGTTTTAAAAAGAAATAACGAAGAGTGTTCGCGGTTGCTTTCCTGACTGTCTCTTTCTTGCATAAAGAGTACTTTTATCTCTTGGTTGCAGCAAAGGCAGAGCAAAACCACAAAGTCACGCTCCAGTGTGTTAGCAGTCAAACAATTATTTTCTTTGCCTTCATTTCTGTTTTTCCTTCAAGTCCTGCTTATAGTTAGGATTAGTGAAGCCTGTGTATGGTCTTCTTCTGGAGGGTACTTCAGCACATACAGGTGTTAAAGCAAGTAAATGGCTTTCTGCAGAACAAAGGATATTTATGCCTTTGAATAGGCTGCTAAATTGGAGCATTTGTGCAGTTCTTCCCTTTTAAAAAACAACACTGACAAAAGCCACACTGTTCAGCTCCAGCTTTCTCTGCTTCAGGCAGATGTGTCTTGCTAATAGTAGACAATGAGAGTAAGATGTGGTGGCACAGGCTCTAGCATGTACCAACACTCCTCTGCCAGGTTGCGACTGCTGTTGTCTGCCCAGTGTTCCCCTAACAACTTCTGTTCGAAGATGCTGCAACCCTCAACTTAGGGCTTTGCTGCTGTAACAGGGGATACATTTTCTATGATGTTTAATCCATAAGTCTCCTCAAAGAGACCTCTGGGAAAATTCCTCAGTCCATTCTCGGTTATGTTAGGGGAAAATATCAGGCTGACACAGCCCGAAAGGGACAGGGCTGTACAGCATCATGGACCCTGGTTCAACCAGGCTTAAAACATATTCCCAGCCACCACACAGAGAGAGCACACACATACACCATGTATATGCACGTGCCATACAGATCACAGACAGAGCACTCAGAAACACAGGCAGCACCAGCAGCCTCTCTGGCTGAGCAGGATGAAGGTCTGCTAGTGAGAATATATATATAAGTTTGGACAAGGTGGATCCCTCCAGCAGCCAGGCTCAGACACCCAGTCTACCCAGTAGCTGCCCCGGAATCCCAGTCTCAGTTGTGGGCACTTGGCCATGTGAGTTCCACTTTATTCTTTGGAGTACTGGGAGGTGGCTGTCAGGAGTGGGGGGGGGTTGTATTGTGTATTTTTAAGCAGCAGGAAGGAAATGACAATGTGTCAGCACTCAGGTTTGGTAGTGTTACAGATTTAATGTAAGCAAAGATCTGACAGGTATAGAAGGGGGTGTTGGAGAGAGAATTGCTGAAAAATTACTGTGGGAATGAAATGGTTCAACTGTTGAGTATGCAAAAGTGAACTAACCTTGACAGAAGTATTTTCAGATTAAGTACTCATCCGCAAGGTTTCTACTACTCTTAAGATACTTGTGGCAGTAAACCAGTAGTCACTTGAAGTGGCACGATTAAAAAGACCAGGCTGGGAGTGCTTCAGGAAAGCCTCCCACATCAGTCTTACACTATTGCAGGTGACATTAATTGCAAAATATTTTGATTTTATGTGAGTGACTCGTTCATCTCTGTGGGAGTGAGACTTTGAAAACTACAGGGCCAATGCACAAGGCTTACTGACCTTCTCTGTGTATTGTGAGAGAACATACCCATTCTCAACCTGTCGTGTCTAGATATGCCATAACAAATTTTCTTGAAGGGAAGATAATTCTTCAGTTCTGCCTTTTACCTCGTCTCTGCACTGGCTTTGCATGGCCTTAAGTGATGTTGCACAGAGCAGAAGTAAGCCTTGCTCCCCATAAGCTCACCTCAGTGGGGTAAGCAGTTTTAAGATGTAGGGACTGAAGTCCCATTGTGTTTGCACTGGGGAGGCACACACTTGCTGGGTGGCTGATCCCTTTGGGCATACTCCATTGCTTGGTTTGCTGCTGTTTTACTGTAAATTTTGCAAGAATACTTGAGTATAGAGCTGTTTGGTTGGTTGGTTGGTTTTTAGCCTAGACCTGTCCAATGAAGGAAATAAGCAGCAGAGCCACAGAAATCTCAACAGAGAGCAGAGGGGTGATAGGACAATCAGTGTAGGATAAATGATCCTCTTCAGGTAGATGCCGTTCTCATCTCTACCTCTCTGTCATGCTGGGCTTTTCTCCCTGGGTGAGAGGAGCCCCTTGTGCTGGCCATCAGTAGGGAAGAGCTACTGCACCAGTTGGCACCAGCCATGTCCCAGTTCAGAGGGGACCCTTGGTGGGGCTGGCAGAGCTCCCTGCGACCAGGCCAGGCCAGTAGGTGCTGGGTGGTGGGAGGCACTCCTCAATCACAATCTGTAAGCATGAAGGACATCCCTTTCTCATCTTCTCAGCCCCTTTGCTTTCCTACAGCCACTTAGGTAGACAAAATGCTTTTGTACACTGGCTGATGCACTGTTATATCACTTACTGCACATTTTTTTTCAGTACGATCAGGAGTCAAGGTTCAGCAGCTTGAAAATACCTCTGAAATCTTTTTGTTAAAGTTTTAACCAATATCACTGATTTTAAGGAAAAGGCATGGAAGGCAGGCACAGTAGTTTATGGCTTGGGCTTCCTCCTTCATCAGTTTTCTACTTGGAAGATAACCATTACTGTTATCCTCATGCAAAGGTTTGAAATAAGGAGTAAATCTTCATATATTCATCTGGACTCTCAGATGAGTATTCTCTATTCTGCTCTTACCTGGTTCCAAAAACCATCTAATTTACTTTTCTCCCTGAGCAGCTGCAGGATTTGTTGTGTGGGCAAAATGAGGGTAATAAAAAGCTGCAAGCAGGGATGCAGGCATAGCGATTTTTCTCCTCACTATGTGCAAAAGCAAAGGCTCTGTAGCGTACGTTTAGCAGCTGTCTCTTTCCGTGTGGATACCGTATTAGCCTGCAAACCTTGACCTGGACCGAATGGCTGGTTGCCATGACAACATGTTGCCTCAGAACAGTTATTGGGTTTAGGTTGAAATCATCTCGCCTGTCTTAAAATGTGATTTCTGGGGAGGTCATCAGGTGAAACTTGGAAAGTTTTTTCAAAGGAGAGGCAAAAATGTTGATGTTCAGCAGCACGAGCATCTGCTGAGAGATGTTCTTTGTTCATGGCAAGAAGGTAGTTTGCTCCCCACCTTCTCCACTTCATTGGAGAAGAAGGTCAGCAGATCACCAGAGAAACAAACAGTTCTTGGAAATGAGATGACTGTAGGAGGTTCAGGGGAATTTGTCTGCTGTGTGACTCCCACTCCCAATCCTGCTAAAGGCAGTAGGCAAATATTAGCAGCTTAACACTCCAGCAACCTTGAAAATGTCTGAACTTAAAGTAAGCCTGTGATCAGCTACTCTCAAGCTGGACTGCTTCTGAACCTCTGCTGACCTGGTCCTGATTCACACTGGAGCCCTTTATGACTCTAAACTTTAAAGAATTACAACCATACACTTCAGAAAAGCATTTCTCTGGCTTTTTGATGGCTCTGCTTGGCAAGATCCTATGGGAGACTGCCCTGGGGGTCAGAGGGGCTGAGGCTGATCTACAGGGACAACCTCTCCAGAGCAGAGGTGCCCCACTCCAGTGTGCTGCAAGCATAGCCAAACCAAGCTGGGAAAGGCAAAGCTCAGCTGAAGCTGAAATGAGCCATGGGAAAGGTTTCTCTGGGTACGCTGGCAACAAAGAGAAGGCTGAATAAATATGAGCCTGCAGCTCAGTGGGGCCAAGGTGAAGGAAATTAAAGGTACTTGATGCCTTTTTCTGCTGTGGCTTTCACTAGCAAAGGTCTGTCCTCAGACTTCCTGGGTTTCTGAGTCTGCTAACAGTTGTCTGTAGGAATTTAGCATTACCCACAGTAGCGGAAGACAGTGATATAGCTCTTGAGCTAATTGAATGTACAGCAGCCCCTGGCACCTCACAAGGTACATCCAAGGGTGCTGAAGGACTTGGTTGATGTCACTGTGAAGCCACTTGGCAATCAGGAGAGGTTCCTGGTAACTGGAAAAGGGCAAGTACTCTTAGATGTGTTTATTAACCACCTGGACGATAGGATGGAGTGCAGCTTTGGCAAGTCTGTGGATGAAATCAAACTGGGGAGAGTGGTCAATACACCATTGATGCCTGGGAAGGCTGGAGAAACGGAGACAGGAACCATCATGAAGTTCAGCAGAGGCTAATGTGGAGTAACCCTGTGCACCAGGTTGAGGACTGCCTGTATGGAAAGTCAGAAAATGCCCTCTAGAGGGTGGTGGACAAGTTGAACCTCAGTCCACAGCATTCTCTTCTGGCAAAGAAGAGGCTAACCATGTCCTTGGCTACATTAGCAAGAGTGTAGCTTGTTGCACTGAAATGGCAAAAAGCAACAAGGGAACAAGGGAATTCTGAGTAGATACTAAGAAGTGGTTCTTGCTGTGAAGTTGGTCAAAGGCTGCACCTAGGGCCCTGGGAGGTTGCCAGATTCACATCTGTGGGGACAGTCAGAACTTGGTGTGACCCTGGTGTGAATGAGTGGGGTTTGGATCGGGTGACCTCGAGGGGCTCCTTCCAGCTGAGATCATTCTGCAACACTCAAGTCTCTTCGGCTGTAGAGAAAGCAAATGTAACTGAGAGCCCAGACCAGGGCTCTGCCTGTGGATGGAAGTGAAAATGGGTTGTGTGCTTATGTTACCCTCCTTTCCCCCTTGCTCTCTCAGCCTCACACATCTCTTTCCTGGTGAGCAGTGCCATCACGTTGTACCTCAAATATTTGGTAATGACATGTCACTAATTCCCCTAGAAAACTCTTCCAATATCACTCACTTCTTTTATATTAAAGATACTGCTGTGTGTTTTACCCTGGTACCCTTTTGGTATATGTAAGTAAGCAGAGTTCAGCATTGACAGGGATATCTACATAGGCAGGAGCTTATAGGAAAAATGAAATCCAAATGACGTGTGATTTCTTTGATGAATTTTTTTCTTGGTGTCAGTTGATGTAATTTCCCAGCAGCTGTCAACCTCTAACACTGCCAGAACAGTCTCTTACAGTTGTGCTGCTGCACCGTGATCTTGTCAGACAAGAGGCACAAGGAGGAGTAAGTGGGGTTGTCCTTTTATCCATTTAAGTCTTGGGAGGATTTGAAGGGCTGCAGCCAGGTAATGGAAGTGATTGAAAGAGTTCATTCGGGTGAAGGGATTGGCAGTGGCAGGAAGGAGAACACTGAAACAGAAGAAACAGAGTTTAAAGGGATGCTGTAGTAGGATGGAAGGAACAAAAAATGCAGTGGGGCTGACTTGGCTTGGCTTTAGGATGGTTTTCCTGTAAGTCTTAAAATTACTGTACAAAGTGTTGCTGGTCCTCAGGGTGGTGGAACAGTGCAGGTCCGAAAGGTTACAGCAATTGCCTAGTGCTTCTTGCAGATCAATGGCAAATCATAAAACCAGCAGGAGAATTTATTACCAGTGGCCCAGCAAGTGCAATTCCTGGCTCGTCCTCCCTGTGATGCAATTGTGGCAAGAATGCACTTTTGGGAGATATAAATCTTGAAGACATGCCTGCTTGTCATTAAAGAGATGGCAGAGCTTTCTTCATGCATGGAAATGTCAAGCCAACATCTTGACCAAGTTATCAGATGGTTGGTTGCATCTTGACATTGTAGGACATGGCAGTGGTTACACAGGGGAAGAAAAGATGCTCTCTGCTTCCTGTCCCAAAGTATTCCAGCTATGCTGCCGTGCACTATGAATGTCCGTGTGGCAGCCCAGGGCAGGCTGTGCTGCAGATGCTCAGGAAGTCAGCAGGGTTTATATAAAGCTCTGCTGGGTTTGTACAACATTTTGGCTCCTTTCCAGCATGGAAATGGTGATATAAATAGAAGAATGTCTCACTTTTGAAGTCTGCCTTCTATTCACAGAAAGGGAGAACTTTGTGCTGGAGCTGTGATATCATAGCTGTTAAATACAAGTCTCAAGACCAGCTCTAGGACAGCCTGAGCCGCTTGACCACATCTCAATGGGATGTGAGTGAGCTCAGTAGCCTGTAGCATCACATCTCTGCTAGCTGGTTGCTGACATCTGAATAAGGTCTGGCTGTATGAAAGCAGGGTTCAAGAGTAATCCATCCTCCCTCCTCTCTTCCCAGACGCTTCTCTCCCCGCTAAAAGACAATAAATGTTGCTTTTTTTTCCTTTGGCCAGATTAACAAAATGTTTGGGACAGTGGTGGTTGGAGTTGGAATTGCTGGCATAGCACGAATCCGGGACTTGATGAATCCAATGCCTTCCAGCCCTTCTGAGCACCTGAAACTCTTTGGATTTGTATCCAGGTTAGAAATGTGATCTTAGTGTGTTTATTATGTGTACTGTGATGCTTCTTTCTTCTGGTTCATGTGCCTTTCCATGAGGAGGACTATTATTTGAGGGGGCAGGGGATGAATATCTGAAGTCTTATATTTCTCTTATAATTCAGGCTGTCTGAAAAGGGAAAGCGTATGCAAATATGCCTGTCATTCTGAGTGGCAGCTAGGAATTGAGCAAAGAAAGCTTTGCAAGAGGGAACTAATAGGTTACCTTAGTGAGATACCTTGCAGAAATTACTAACGTAAAAGCTGAGAGATGTTCTCGTCGTAGGATCTGTGTGGTAAAAAGAAATGCAATTCTGTCCGACTGAGATTTCCTGTAGGTTTAGGGTGGTACAGACAATAGTTACACTAATGAGCTAATGTTTGCATGATGTTTGACAAACATAAGTTGTTTTTCAGAGTTTAAAAAAAGGTGTTTTTTACATAAACATGAGTTTATAACATTCCTAATAATGCAACTTCATCGTAAAATTCTAATTATTTTCTTTTTAACCAGGTACTGAACCTATAATGTCTTTAAAGAAAATCCCAGAATTTATTACATACAGTAAGGTTGCTTCTTAGAGAGCCATATTTTTTCTCACTAGCTTGGAGACATGAAA
>NW_009940385.1:34161-54947 GCF_000696875.1 Nestor notabilis | reverse complement strand
GCTAGACTGTCTGCCCCATAACATCAAGGTTTTAAATAGTTAAGCAGTACATGTATGGATCTCAGTCTGTGAATGTATTTTTCCAGCTATATTTAAATCATGCAGTCAGGGTTGTTTGAGAGGATCCATTAGGTCATCCAGTTTATTTCCCTGCCAAATAGACTCTTGGTTCCCTGATGCCTTTGCTAGTGCTACAGCTAGCCTCAAACAACACTGAAAACAGGTTTTTCATTACTGTTGAGAGACAGTGCTGTCAAAATGCACAGTTCACAGACAGCTTGCTTGGGTATGTTGTCTTGCTCTTTGCATCCCAATCACATGCAAACGTGACCCGTCTTGCTTTCAAGTCCTGCTTGTGGCCTACCCTCATGCCCTCTGTCACCTATCCTAACACTGTCAAAGTGTCTGCTTCAGTCTTTACTGATGTAAAAGGCTTTGAGGGGGGTTGCATGTGTTTCATTTTCAGGTGGAGATTGCTCAGGCCAAGAGAGCCTTTCCCTTAGCTCTGACATGGGGTGTGTGCCATCATAGCCAAGCATCTGCTCTGTCGCTCTCCTGCTTCTCTGTATTTGTTGTAGTTGCATGTGGCCCTGTCAACTCAAGTGCTTTGGCCTGTGTTGTCCAGCGTGGTGGGGAGAAGCTTTCCCATTGGAGCAGTGTCCTCCTTCAAGTCACTCTTTTAAAATGGTTCTTTCATAATGATGCTTATTAAAAACCAGAACAACAAAAATAATCAGAGAGCACTTTACACTTCAATAACAGGACAGTTACTCTGTACTGATACCCATCACCTACCCACTGGCCCATCTGTTTTGTTCTTTTGCACACTCCACTTTTATTTGTAAGTGCTCATGATCTTCCTGGATAACAAGCTGCCTTTGTTCTACCCTGGTTGAGCTCAGTGAAACAGCCATCCATGGGAACAATTTCTATATGCTGTTGCACTACATGCAGTTGGAGAGAATGGACTGTGACAGTTATGTTCTGGTTGTATTTATGCTAAATACACAGGAGAAACTTTGGCAATATTAATGAGGTCAAGCAGATTAGCCTGGAAGATGCTCTAAGAAGCAAAGAGATCCATGCAGCCTTCATCAGCACAGAGAATAGAAGCCATGAAGAAACCATCAGGTATTTTGAAGTGGGGTTTTTTCCCCCTGTTTCCTACCCTTTCCCCTGTAATTTAGAAGCATAGAGGAGCTGTGTAAAGCTGTTGCAGGAGAGGATGTGAACACTGGAGAAGAGACCGCCAGACTAGAAGCCTGAAGCAAAAGATAGTTAGTTCCCTAGGGCACCCAATAAGCCCTGGAAGAGAATATGATTTAGGATGCACTCATTTCCCCAGTAATTCAAATTGCATACCTCTAGGCCTGTGTTTGGTGGACAGGCAGCTAAAACCAGGATTCAAAGCCTTTCCTCACAGATTATATAGATAAAGGGCACTCTGGTGTCCCACTCCAGCCACTCAGGTGCCTGGAAGTTAGGAACTGCAGTGCTCAACGCTGTGGCATTTTAGTGACTTGCAGTAGGTGAGCGAGGGGATTCTGTGGAAAAAGAATTAAAACCCAGCTCTCTCTGTGTTTAAATGTATGAGGTAGCCACCACACCATCCTTGCTAGGAAACTTGCAGTTGGTTTTGTTCCTCTGCATTGTGCATTTCTCCACAGGGGGCTGGCCATGGGAACGAGAAGCAGCTTGCGCAGTGCGGGGAGATGATTATGATGATATTCTTCTTAAAGACTGATCTTGTATCCCTTTCAGAATGTTTCTAGAAGCTGGGAAACATGTCCTCGTTGAGTATCCCATGGCTTTGTCTGCTAAGGCGGCCCATGAGCTCTGTGAGATGGCTGAGCAGAAAGGTAATGCATTTGTTCTCAAGGGTGTAAACAGAATTACCTGCTGGGTAGCACCAAAGGCATCAAACTCACAGGGTTCTGGCCTACTCATAGTCATGGCATAGAAGGGACTATGCCTGTCTCAGAGATGTGTCAATCTAGGATTTAAGTCGTGTCAATGGGAAGATAAACACATAGATGTCATTGCAGAGCAAGGTACATTTGCCCTCACAAAAGCACTAGTCTCTTCTTGTGATGGTAAGAATGCAGTTAGAGGAGGAAACTTCTGTCACACTGGTAGTAAAGCACTTAATTAGTGTAGCCATTGGACTTGTGCCCTTTGCTGTCCTCTCACCCTGGAAATAAACTGGAAATAGCTCCCCTAGCTTCTAGTATTTGTGATGTGCTGGTCACACACAGCTGCTCATGCTATAGTAGGCCAGCAAGACATCCCTGTCTGAAAGACAAAATCTCTTTATTTCTGGGAAGTGTGTGGTCTCATCCCTGCTGTGCCAAGGGTCAGGAGCTGGCAGTTCAGCTGAGACCAGTGGGCATGTATGGGGCTGCACGGAAAAGAACAGTGCTGGGCAGGAGCACAGTGCAAACCCTTTGGACAAGCTGCACTATTTATACGACTAGTTCTTAAAAATTTCCTTTGTGACATTTGTCCTAAAACACTGGAGGTACAGGATTTCTGCTTTGCTGTTTCTGTGTGCCACCACCACTTAAACGCCTTCTTGCTCGCCAAATAGCTTCCCATTGAGCAGAATTTATGCCTTTTCTCTTGAAGCAGCAGCAGTTACTGTCAGCAGCCTAAATTGACTCTCTTGGAAACCTTCCAGAAACACACATACTGAATGAGGACCACATTCAGTGTGTATCAGATAGCCTCTATTACAAAGTAGTCCAATTAATTGCAGTGGAGGGAGGTTATCTTTAACATATTGTTACAATCTGGGTCTGAGTATTATTGTTTTATTACTCCCTCCTTTTTTTTCCTCACAGGGTAGTAGGAAAGAAATGCAGAACAAGGAAATGTGAGGGGAAAGAGGCCAAGAATTAGTCTGTCTTCTACTTTGAAGACTCATGTTTCAGCTTTAGTTGGGTATTGGGTTTCATTACAGAGTTTCTGTTAAACATAGTGGCTACTGTTCCTGTAGTCTCTGTATTTGTTGTCTCCTGAAGAATCCTTAACCCAGATTGATGTCTCAGAGCAGGGCCCGTGTTTGATTTTCTTTCTGACATCATTTTGCCAGCCATGCATGAGAACATTTATAAGTGAGTTCCCACGGGTGGCTGGTGAAGCCTTTATTGCTTAGACGTGCCTTTGATTCACTCAGAAAACTTTTATTTAGTCTGTCCTGACTTTTGGTGGGTTTTTTGTTTGTTTGTTTGTTTTGTTCTTAATGGCAGGTAAAGTACTCCATGTGGAGCACATTGAACTTCTAACTGAAGAGTACAAGCAGCTGAAAAAAGAGGTGGCTGGGAAAGACCTGGTGAAGGGAACATTGCATTTCACAGGTCAGTACCCGTGGGGGAATTGAAGTCCACCTGGATTTGTCTGACTGCTCCACAGGGATGCCAGGCTTTATTCAGTCCTTTTAGGTGAGAGTCTGCCTGTAACTGACTAGAGACACAGGTATCAGTACTGGATATTTGCATGAAATTCCAGAACTGTCTGGAAAGCACCTTTGCCTTAACAGTTGTCTTCTCTGGACTGTTGATTTGCTGATCTTTCTGCAATTTGGTGAATAATGCAAGCCCGTGCCTTGTTGTATGGAGGAGAGAGCACTTCTTCATCCCTTCTGTACTTTGGTGGTAGTGACCACCATTTCTCATTCATGTTGGTCTCGGGGAAGAGAATGAGCTGTGAGGAAGTGTCCCAATTTCTAGTGGGGACTTTGTTTTCACTACTGTGTTTGGGCCTGGGGAAGCTGGGAGAGGCTTTCAAGCTATTGTTTTCTCCCTATTTTATGCCCTTGTTAAATCTAACAGTTGAATGCAACTCCCTGTTTTCAACATAAGCTGAAGAGTTTGTTGTATATGCACATTGTGCAGCCTTCTCTCATAGCTTACCAGCTGATTGCAAGGTTGACCATGTTTGTTGACTTTCCTGGTCAGTCCATCCACTCATGGCCTTTCTACGCCCTGGTCTCTAAGCCTACAATGCTGCAGTTTCTTCATCCTTTCCTATGTAAAGGGCATTATTCTCTTTCCCATTTCTCAGACTTTCTGTTGCTGTGTTGCCAGGTAGCGTCCTCGATGAAAACAAAGCAGGATTCCCAGCTTTCAGTGGAATTGCCAGGCTGACTTGGCTGATTGACCTCTTTGGAGACCTCACTGTTACCTCTGCCACCAGAGAAAAGCAGAAGGATAAGAATTATTCCAGAATGACTGTTCACTTTCAGACTGCAAACAAGAAGTAAGTAAATGGGCATGGAAGCAGGTGAGCCAGGCTCCTCAGGTATCATCTGCAGATCTGCATCCTTTCTTCCTCTTGTGGAAACAGAATGGGTGGATGCTGGCATGAAAGTATACAAGAGAAACAGACCTGAAAGTGCCTGAAAGTTAGGCATCAGTCATTGTAGCTGTAAAACTAACCTTTGTTTAAACATTGGAAAAATCTGACTGTTTGAAAAGGTGGTGCACTTAGCTTATAGCACTGTAACACCTGTGCTAATGGGTAGTACTAGCTGGAAGTTGAGAGAAAAATTATACATTTTGAGCAGAGGTATAATAAACTACTGAAATGCCAACATGCCAAGTTGCTCTTGACTAATGCCTAATCTGCAGTCCTGAAGTTTCCTTGATTTTTCCCGAGCAGGACAACAGTCTATTTCCCATTTCTTGTCTTTTTGCTTTTGTTGTATGAGTGAGAATCCAGCAGCCGGGATTGTCACTTTTTCCAATCATTGTGCTATGACTTCCTTGCAGAAAACTCTTTTGATGATGCATTTTATAATAATGTTTAATCTCCCTTTTATGACAGGATAACAATAGCCTTGCTATTGAATAGTGTATTTTTAATGGCTTTGCTGTAAGATAGTGCATTTTTAAATACTATGTGACCATTAAATGAGTCACCAGTGTTTTATACTGTGGATTGAGTACTCAACTTGGTCTGAAGTCTGGTGGTGTAGTATTTTGCTGGAAGCTCTCAGGTTTGGTCATTCTGGACCATCTGCATGAAAGTCATGTTCTTCAGATAGGTTGAAGTTACTTATGATGACAGTTCACTGCATGCTATAGATGCAACTTGGTAACTGTCTGACATTAAAAGGTACAGAGAAGTTACCCAAGGTCTGTACATTTCCTAGGAGATAGGAATGGTGATGGAACGGTTTGTTCCTTTCCCTTCACTCCTGTTTTCCTGTTTTTCCATGTAGCATGCTGTGCCTTTGAGACAGATGACCTCTTCACAGGCATATGACAAAAGGCATATGAGAAAACTAGGGAGAGAAAGGAAAAAGAAGCCCGTATGGGAAAATATTCTGGCCTGTCTGTGTAATAAATTACCCTTTTTATTGCACATATACTGCTAGAACAGTTAAAACAACAAAAAACCCCAAACAAAACCCCTCAAAGCAACAAAACAACCCCAAAAAGAAGCAACCAAAACAACAAAAAAGAAAACTCACCACATGAAATGCTTGCTTCTCTACGAATTTGATGTAAGTTTTTAGTTAAAAATTAATAACCTTAAGGACCAGCTATTTGGTCCTCTCTCTTTAAAGAAAACATCATTTCCAATTCCTTTTAAAATGCAGTTCTGAGAGGCCAGAACTCTGTATAAAAGCTCCATTTACCCTCTTAGCAATTTACCAGTAATTAAAGTAGCTGTAAAGATCTATAGAGTGAGATTTTGAACTAATTCCAGCAGGTGGAACTAGCGGGTGGTTTAAGCATTTCCCTGGCTGTCCTGTCTCCTAGTAGTCCTTAGCTGACAGAAATATTTGCTAGATACAAAACCATTTCTAGATTACTGTTTTTTTCCCTGCTCTACACTGATACTCACTACTGTTGGTATGGGTCAGTGTGTGTTATGTCACCGTGAGCATTTTAATGACCCCGGGGGCTTTATGCCTGTGGGATAATTTACGCTGGCTGGAAAGTTACATAGTGTTCCTGTATTCTGTTCGGTGGCGGGGCCATATTTCTACCTTCCCCCATTGACGTCAATGGAGTTACAGCACTAGAGAATTTGGCCCACTCTCCATCAAATGAAGTTATGGCCCAGCAGTAATGGTGGCGGCATTACAGCTCTAATTTGCCCAACCTTTATTTCGCAGACGGATGGGGCAGGTCTGCACCTTCCCTCGGAGCTCTCTCATCCTTTCTCAAAAGACACGAATGCCCTAACCTTGAGAAATCAGGTTAATTCAGCCTATTTTCTACCTTGGAAAATACAGCAGGTGCAGAATGCAGGAGCCTGTGTTCTGCTTGTTAAGCAGGGATTTGTGCAAAGGCTATAGTCTGCCTCTGCTGCACAGCCTGCACTGGCTGCTCATCTGTCTCCGGGTGGATTTTGGAGGTGCGTGTTAACGTCTGACACCCAGCTATCTGAGAGATGACCTCTGCCTCTATTCTGTTTCCAAGAGAGTTGAGCTGACAGCCTCCCTGTGATAAAACACTGAGCAATCCAGGAAAAGCCAAACCGCCACAGGCAGCACGGCTGGTTTGGGACTGCAGTTCCTGTCCCAGGATGATGGAGCTTGGATTCAGTAAATGTCAGAAGTGAATTTTCAGTGTGAGCTGGAGAGAGAATGCTTTGGGCAAGGTGTCTTTTGATGTTAGCTAGGGGTAGGGCCCAATTGTCTAATTCCCACCCAAGGTAAAGTAGCTCCTTTTTGATTGCATGGTAAATAAAAATTACTGGCATTCTCAAAGCATGAAAAGGAATATGTCTTAATTTCTTTTAAACACTTTCTGAACACACAATCTGACAACAAGCATTTGAAATGTTGTTTTTGTTGAGATCTAAGCTTACAAACTCTAATAAAATAGCTTCAAATTGAACATCCATAAAAAAGCATGTAATAACTGTTTTCTGCAGAAGTTGCTGCGTAAAATATCAAGCTGAGTGGACCCAGAATTCTTTCAAGCACGAAACCAGCTTAATTTTTCTGCAGATAAAAAATTGTTTGCCTCATTTTGGTTTATTGAGCTAGCACAGTCCAACTCGAGCCACTCATTATTTGAGGAAACAAGAGAATCAGAAAAGCAGAAAGCCTCTTCCAGTCTCTGAGTAAAATATAGCTAGGAGAGCTCTACCAGTCAGGAATCTGGAAAGACACAATAACCACAGAAAGTCAGGATGGTTTCTTCACTGCAGATAGTACTTGCTTTTAGGAAGTTACTATAAAAGTCGTTTGTTACTGGTTAAACTTTGTTGTCTTTAACTGTTGAACATATGTTATGTGGCTTTATTCAGCTACCAAAAATGCTGGATTTGTTGCTTCTAAGTAACATTTCTAAATAACTAACTACATCCATAATACTTTGTACAAATCTTTGATGAAAATGGGTAAATTATGTTCTAAAAAGCAGCAGCCCTTCAGTTTTCTGACATAAAATACAAACCTGTTTCTTAAGCTACAAAATTGCTTAAATAATGTGCAGACTTGCAGCATGCATATTTTTTATAGCAAAAGAGGGATTAATTTTAGTGCAGAAGTTGTTGTTAATTATAAATCAATAAGTTTTGGTTTCCAATCAAGTAAAATCAACCTCTCTTTGAGAAAGTAACTAAAAATCCAATTGCAGAAGAAGATAAATCTATTACTAAACCCAACATTTTCCTGCTCAGTGATCTAAATCAGTCATTTTAATCACTTTGATTAAATTCTGCCCTCTCTGCCTGATTGTGCTTCTGGTTCAGTGGCTTCCCCAAGCTAGAGCAGAAGGAAGCACACGCTTGAGCCTGATCTTCGGTGTGCGTGTGCACTAGATCACCCCAGGGAGGTGACCCCTGCATTCACACTGCCTGTTCTGGATCGTATCATGGTCTCTCCACTATTGCATGGTGGAGATCTTTGTCTATGGCTACCCAGTGGTTTCTTCATACCCATCTACCTGAGATAAGTAACTTTAAATAACAGTGGCCTGAACCCTCTGTAGCTCTTTGCTGTCATAAGAACATAGAACCGGCCCTGTTGAGTTGGAGCAAAACCTAGCTAGCTCAACAGGCTGCCTCTGACCGAGGTCAACATCCAGCACCTCACCGAAGGAGGATGAGGACACAGAAAACACCAAGTAATGTGGACCTCAAGCACCTTTCTGGCCTGCAGTGATGCATAGCGTTGGGGCTTCCTGAAATACGAGGTGTCTTTGCATTTATTATCCTCTGAGGATTTTCCCCTGTGCACTTTTCAGGCTGTGGTTTGGTCTCTTCTTTTCCTCCAGTTGTTTTATTCTATCCAGTCAGGTTCATCTGGCCATGCTTAATTTGTGAAGCATAATTGGTACAATGGTGTGAATATAAAAACTGGATCCTAAAGCATAAAAGATGAGGTGCAGAATCATTAAGCTGAGTGCTCTGCAGAATGTATTCAGGGTAGATTGACAAGGACTTTCTTTTTAGATCTAATGATATTGAAGATTTAATGGGCAATACTTGAAGATAGAGTTTATTCTTCCATGCTATTGATGCCCTTAGAATTTGTGAGTGGCAGAACTAAAATGGGTCATAAAAGACTGTGGAAGGGCCATCAATAATCAAATAAGAAAAATAATGTGCAGTCTCTAAACACAGGCAGTAGCGAGTGCTGATGAATGAGCTGCAGAAAGGTAATGGCATGTTTTAGGCAGTTGACAAAAGAGCAGGAAGGGAGGATCGTGGCTGTGGCTTGTGTTGAGAACCATTCCTCAAAGCCTCTGTAAGCATTTGCAGTTTAAGACCCCTGAAGTGATGCAGCATGTCCCATGGCTCCTCTCTCCTCAGCCAAACTGGGAAGTTGGGGAGGAAAGTGTGAGGATCTGTGAGCTATCCCAGTCAATAGTGAACACCCAATGCTAGGCCTGGAGACTGTGTCTCTCACGTTGGCTTAAGACAGGACTTTAATTAAGGCCTAGTTGAGAGTTGATGTAGCTGAAACAGGGAAAATCGATGTCTTGTGGCATAATAGCTAGGATCAACTTGGTGCTCCCAATGAAGAGAAAGAAATGTATTTGAAAAGCTTGGAGAGTATGGATGCTGGTGTTTGCATGGGTGAACTTGCCATCTGTTCAGCTCATTGTAAAGGGGTGATGTTCAGCTTGCAAGGAAGCAACTGGTTCACCTAGATGTATTCTTGCTGGAGGAATATCTAGAGACCAAGGGCCTTGTGAATTTAGCTGTGATTGAATCGCACACAAAATATTTGGATGTTTAGCTGCACTTTTCATCCAAGTCCACAAACAAACAGATTAAATTTCCCTCATCCCTGTGAGATGGCTAGACATTGCTGGCTTCACTTTGTGCAGAGGGACATCAAAGCTGGGGAGAGCTCAGATGGTGTGCTGAAAGTCATGGCATGAAGCAGTGGCATAGTTAAGACTATTACCTGGTATTCAACTTTGCAGTGACTAGGCACGTTGGTCAGAAAATGTTACCTGAATATGCAGTGATTGAAAAGGTGCATTTATTAGGGCATTTTCTGCAAATGCTGACAAAAAAGCATCAACTAAAACTGTTGATTCCACTTCATAAATACTCTTCCTTTTTCTTTGCTCCTTCACACTAGACCTCTGACTTGGATTGAAGAAAGGGCACCAGGGATGAGACGTGAAAAGAGAATCAACTTCTGTTTCACAAGTGGTTGCCTGGAGAACTTCCCTCAAGCCCCGAGGTCTGCTGTGGGCCTTTTCATGCAGGATCAGAACCTTTTTGCCAAAAAACTGCTGGGCCAGGTATCCAAGGAAGAGCTGGCTGCTGAGAAATGGCGGATTTTGCGGTGCCTTGACCTTGCCGAGGAGATCCAACAGCACTGCGAACAGCCAGAGAAGATATGTTCTTGAGACTGCTTGTAGGGAAGGAGGAACATGGCAGATGGGAAAGCTGTTGGGCTAGAGCTCAGTGTTGCCATCAAGCAGTTGCTCCTTCTGTTTCATTACCTTCTTTTTGCCTAGCTGTGATTCCTAGGCTTTCTGGGTGGGCTGGAGAGTCTGGGCTATACCCTGTGCCTTCTGGTTTGCACCAACACAAAGTGACATTACCTTGCTCCAATGCATTGCCATCCTTCCAGGCAGGTAGGAACCTAGCAGCAACAAGCTTTCCTGTGGCTCAGCTGGAAATGCCCCTGAGAGCAGATACTGGAGGACTGCAAACACTAGATAGGATTTTCCCTCCTAGGTTCTCCTCCTTCCCCCCTGCCATATGTCTTAAAATGAGGTATGTCTCATTTAGTAGAATTCGTGTAGTATTACCTAGAAAGAAGTAGTAGCTAGAATGATGTTCTAGGTGAGTTTTCCACCTCTTTACCTGATCTGCAGAACTTGGGCCACCACAGTCCTGACCTTTTCTTCCAGATACCCTGAATTGTTCTGTGTGTGTGCTCTAGTTAGTTGTTGTGCCTGTTTAGGGGGTTTTCTTGGTGTTTTGGTTGTTTGGGGTTTTTTTTCACATTGGAAATCATCTACCTTCAAATAGAATCAAACCAGAATAGAAGAAATATCTTGTCTCTTGATAGATGCCGTGTTGAGTTCACTCAATCTCAGGGGTGCCCTGTGCCAACATAGAAATCTTTTCCCAGCAGAAATTAGAACAGTGCAGAAATGAGAACAGTACATTAAACTAATGCATCACATGGCTGCTTTCTACTGAATTTAAATACTTTTCTGGAAGCAGCATATTATTGTCCTTCATTTGTGTTCTGTATCTAATTCAGCATGTGAGTGGATGACTGCAAAAAATAATATACATACAACTTTTAAGAAAAAACACTGGAAACAGTGAAATTCATTAGAAATAGTGATACAATGAGACTAAAACTATAGAAAATGGAGTGATTTGCAAATACAGCCATGCAGTTACGTTGTGGTTTAACCGCAGCTGGCAACTAAGCCCCACACAGCCGTTTGCACTCTCCCCTGGTGGATGGAGGAGAGAATCAGAAGGGTAAAAGTGAGAAAACTTGTGGGTTTACATGATTCAGTTTAATAAGCAAAGCAGAAGCTGTCCATGCCAGCAAAGCAAAACCAAGGATTGGTTCACCCCTTCCCATGGTCAGGCAGGTGCTCAGCCACCTCCAGGAGAGCAGGGCTCTGTCACGTGTAAAAGTTGTTTGGAAAGATAAACCACCATCACTCCAAACGTCCAGCTCTTTCTTCTTCTTCCCCCACCTTTCATTGCTGAGTGTGACATCCTATGGTATGGAATGTCCCTTGGGTCAGTTGGGATCAGCTGTCCCAGCTGTGTCCCCTCCCAGCCCCTTGTGCACCCCCAGCCCGCTCACTGGTGGGGTGTGTGAGAAGCAGAAAAGGCCTTGACTGTGTGTAAGCACTGCTCAGCAATAGTAAAAACATCCCTGGGTTATCAGCACTGCTTCCAGCACAAATCCAAAACACAGCCCATACCAGCTGCTAGGAAGAAAATTACCCCAGTCAAACCCAGGACAGGTTATGGTGTATGACACGTGTGGAGCATTTTAAAGTAGTCCCAAGGTCACATATGAAGACATTATCAGTTCCCTAAAGAAGCATTTTAGTTTTAGGAGAAGCCTAAACAGTGCACAAAACTATTAACAGTTCCTTTGTTTGCCTTTTACTTTCTAATTACAACGTCTGTCAGTGCTGTATTAATATAGCAGCATACTTCAGCCTGTGTTGTTCTTTCAAACACAGAACCACCATTTCTCTTTCATATTATCACTTGGGTAATTTTTGAATTAGGGCACATAAATGTTGTGAATGTATCCAGAATTACAGCCAGTCAATATTGATGGGAAAAATGTTTTCCTTTGGGTAAATCGTGTTCATTTGGAAGTTGGGAACAGTTCAGTTACTTGGAAACAGGGAAGGAAAGGCTCTGTATTTTTTGCCTCAATCAGTCAGATTTAGGAGCAGCTGGAACTTGATATGTGAATGGATTCAGCATGTGAAATTTGTTTAAAGCTTTGTTAAAATCAGTGAAAACCCTCCTACTGACTTCAATGGATTGAAACATGTGGTTTGGCAATAGATCTGTGCAGGCAGTTCATGCACTTGCCCACCTTACCAAGCATTCACAGGGACTTCTTTACCAATATGATGGACATTGCCTGGATAGATCTGATGCTGTATGAAGGGAAAAAAAGTGGGTTTGTGGTAAAATGCAAATGGATTATCTGGGATTGGAATGAATTAATTATCTGCTGTATGTATTTATCTGCTATGTATGACAGCACAAGAGAACCTGTTTCTTGACAAACTCTTCAGCTGTGAATATGGGGTGAATACCACTTGTTTATACACTAATTCACAACAGGTAGCTAGGGAGGGAGGGCAGGCAAAGGGAAGAGACTTACACTCCCCATCTGTAGGCATCAAAATTAGCCACGATGTTTCCCTGGGCTCACTCTGCATTGGTGGCGAGAGCAGTATTCCTCTAAGGAATGAAGAACAAATTCACAGGAGCTCTGTAGAGCAGCAGTATAACATTGTGCAGTGAATCACTCTCTGGAGAAGCTTGTTTCTATAGAGAGCGCCTGGGGAAATTAGCTGGTTAATTTGAGCTAGGGAAGGCAGATATCTAGAGCTGTGTAGCCCCCGCTCTCCTCCACCCCCCCTCCCTTTCCTCCCAGCTAACCTGCTTGCATACTGCTCTCTGCCCTGCTCCTGGGAGTCTGTAGCATTCAAATGGCTTTTCCTTCAGCCCTTTGAGTTTGCTGAGGTGCTGTCGTGGTTTGCGTTCAAGAGCTACTGGATGTCAAGCTTCAAATGTACGTATTGTTTAATCGGATGTTGAACTCGCCAATAAAATATTGGAGCTCTTAATCATTCCTTTTAGTTCCCATTGTCTTTCATTAACAGTTCCTATTGCCTGTGCTGAAAGTGGTTCTGTCCCAACTGGTTTTTTCCCCCCCTTTTTCACTCCTCAAGCCCTGTGAAATCCTGCCAGCGACTACAGACTGTGATCCTGTCCTAGAGCCCTCAGCTGTCTCCCTCTCCTGTTTCAAAGTTTTGAATACAAGTGTGGTGGCATTTGTGACCTTACCTCAACTCTGAGCCCTACCACAAAATTCCTGCCCTGCTGGTCTGGTCTGACTCCTTCCCAGGAGTACTGGCAAGTCTAAATCTCGGCTGTATGCTTCCGTTTTCCCAACTGGTGTATTTGAGCAACCTTTCTGAACCTGCCAAGTAGAATCTGAAACAGGTATTGAAATGGGTTTTCTTGTGGTTTTAATAAACTGCTTTATCATAGAACGAATACTATCAGAAGTGTTTTTCAGATAGTATTTGGCATAGCCTGAATCCAGCCAGCTTTAGAGATGCAGAGGAATGAAAGGTAAGTATAAGGTATGACATGGGCAGGTTAGTATATCATATTCTTCGGAGATAGCTGCTTCTCTGCTGGAAATCAGCCTGCTTCTGTGGGATGCTGTAGGAAGTCCATCGCAGTACACTTGATCAACCCTACCTGATGCTATGAAGTTGTTACAGAAACTGCTATACTGCAAAATGCTCCTACGTGAAGGAGGGATGCTCGGTTTGCTGACACAGGCTGAAGGTTGGTGGATGGGAGGCATGGAATCACTAACTGCAATGTCCTAGCCGAAACCTGGAATAGGTGGTTTGGTCCAAAAGCCTTTTGAGGGGGCTAGAAATCAGGGGAATGGAGCATTTCCAAGGAGCAAAGGAATTAACTGTTGGCATGAGGACTTGCAAAGCTGTGTGGGAAGCTCTAGCAGAGAGGGAAGGAGGTGGATGTGATTTACCTGAAAGCCTGTTCTGTGGGGGCTGGGATTGGGGTCTAATTTAACTGTGTGATTACTCAGGACTGTCAGGATCAGTATGGGAACATGGGAGGTGGGATAAGGGGAAAGGTGAAGAGGATCAGGGGATGTCACAGGAGCTGCTTGAGTTGACATTATTGGTGGGGAGGATGTCATTGGAGACCCCAGTGCTGGTTAGGAGGGCACAGAAGAATGTTCTGTTTCACCTGTGATGGAACCTTTCTTGTGTGCCACACTGCAGGGACACATTCCAGTTTTCCAGGCAAGGATTCCCATGTGCTGGCTGTCAGCATGTCCGGATGCCTTGCACAGAACCTCCCCAACTCTATAGCTTTTTGTCTGGAGGCAATAGAAATATCCCAAATACACCAGCCCCCAGTACCTCACTGTGGGATTCAGGGAAACAGGGAATCACATGATGGGGTCACCTGAGGCAAGCAAATCAGGAAGCACAGGAAGTATTTTGTCTTCTTTTGGAAACTGTTAATACACACTTTTAGATACATACATGACTATATATTGACTATGTATGCATATATACATGACTATGTGTTTAATTATGATTAAAGACATATTTCCTCTTAACGTTTCCACTCTGCAAATTAACTGTGGCATCAAGGATTTCTAAGTTTCCTGCCTTTCTGCTTCTCTGAGATCAAGTCTGCTCCTTTCATTCACTCTCCTGCCTCTTTTCACACCATATGCTGGGTGTTTCCCTCCTGGCCCATCACTGCCAGACATTGCCCCATGGATTGCATCCAGCTGTGCCCTAACATGGGCCAGCTGTGCCAGAGACCTCTTCTCCTGCAAAGGCCCAGTAGATAGGAGAGGGCTGGGGAGATGATAGGAATGTTTGTCACCTTTTCAGTCTGTCCAGCCCAGCCCAGCCCAGCCCAGGCAATGCTTGGGTGCTTTTCTCTGAATTCTTGTTTGGTGAGGAGCGTTTCTTGTGCCAAAGCTATGCTGAAGGGAAAGGCAGCACATCACCAAGCTGCCTCAGTGCCCTTGTTTACCAACAGCAAGACCCTTTCTTCCAAACCTAAGCAAGCCAATGCATGAGGTGAGGTGAGGAGATGAGGTGAAGACATGGTGAGAAATGGGGGATTTTTGTTACTAGCTTTGGTTTCTTTTCTCTCTCCTTGTCCTTTGTTACTCATGCAGACCTAGCACGGAAAGCGAGTCCTCTGGGACCTGTGAGAAAGATGTTTCCTCTGTAGACTTGAGCTGGACGGCGCTATGCAACAGCTTCCAGGTATTTTGTAAGGGGATGTGTTAGGGGGAGGAGTGGTGCTGGGTTGCCTGTAGTTCCTCATACTTGTGGTTTTGAGTTGGGTAAAAAAAAGAAGCCTCAGCTGTAATTATCTGCTGTGGGAAGAGCCCCACAGCTCTGAAGCAAGACTTAGTGCAGAAGCTCACATTGGGATCTTTGGGATGTTTATTTATGAGCACAGTTGTCCTGAGAAGGGATGGCAGAAGGACACGGAAAACTGGAGAATCACCTAAATGGAAAAAGAAGAAAACAAAACAGAGGAAAAGAAGAATTACAGCTATAAACTGTATATCCAAGTGCAACAGCAACTTGGATGTAATTTTTCTCCAAAGAGATGTTTCTGACTTCAAACACTGTTCTAGTTGTGAACTCTGGTACTCAGGTGGGTGTCTGTGGAAAAGCTGGTTTTGAAAATAGAAGTCCAAGAAGATGTCACATTTAGTCCTAAATCTCAAGGTAGTTTTGTTTCTTTTTTTTTTTTAACAAAAACCCCTTCAACACCCAAAAAACCCCATAGGAGAGTTCACATTTATAGTATTAGTTGAAATACAAGTCTGCCATTGATTTCACCCCCAGAGAGGCTGCAATTTGCTGTGTTTTGCAAGAAGGTTCAAGTAGGACAAGGATTAGTTTGATTATCTTGTTTTATTAATGCTTATTTCTGACACAGGAAAAAAACCTGTTATTCTTGGGGGGAAGAGAAGGGGCAGAATGGATGCCTCTTCCTTCTGTGGGAAAAAGGACATCTGAACATTAGCTGTTTCCAAACTGAGAGCTGGCTCTTCTCCCCAGGGAGATACTCCTTCACCAGCATTAGTACTCTGAATCAGAGAAACTGGACGAGTTTGTGGCTGGGAGAGATTAGAATAGCAGGGAGCAGCATGGTGGGGACTGAGGGAAGATGCAGCCTCCAGCAGCAGAGATTTGAGCAGAATTAATTTCCCCTTGAAACATGGTCCTTGTGACTGATATCACTGGCATGTCACTAGAAATCATTAGCAAGAAGAGTGCTGCCCAAAGCTAGATAAACCTAAATGGTGCCAAGTTATTTTTCTTGGGTTGAGATATGTGTTACTAAATCCTTCTTGCCTCCTGAGATCTACTATTTTGGCCTTAGGCAATGTTGGAATTGAGGTATGGTAGCCCCGTTTCCCACCTGCTGCCTTAATTTGAGTTTACTATGTTGACCTTATTGGGAATGCAGACTGATCTTCCACAGGCTGATCTTCCATCCTCAGAGACACAGTTATGGTTCATCTTGACCCTGATTGACTGTAAAAGTGGCATCTCAAGCCTCCAGGCAAAACAAGTATATAATGGATTGGCAAATTCAATTTGTTGCATTTGTTGAATTACAAGAAAATTCTCCTTGCAGTGCAGCAAGCTTCCCCTGCAGTATATGTAGGTCTGAAAGTATTGATCGTATTTCAACTTACATGCAAATCCAAAAATCATCCTGGGTTTTGACTAGTAATTGCTAGTGTTAAGTGCTTTGGGCACCAGTCGTGCTCCATCGCTTCAAGCAGGTAATACCTGTATTTGTACTCACACAGAGCACAACTGGATTAAACCTCTTTACTGAATGGAAACAAGTTAGAATGTTATTAGATCAGTATAAAGAAGTAGTCTCTTAAATGCCCTGAATAGGATTATTTTTACCATTTTTTTGAGTTGTGAATCTTGTTTCTTTTGAATATAGATAGCAAGTCCTCCAAACATCCTTCATAGCTTATCTTCATGTACTGCCTCTTCTTGTTGGTGTCTTTTTGCTTGTTGTCTTTGTCCTACCCTGGAATCTATTCAATTTGTGCAAGTTTATTTGTACTTGCTACAGCAATATGTAAGTTTAAGTAGAACTGGCTTTTAGTAACCCACTTAGCGTGGTTTGCTGAAGCACAAAGTTTTTGGTTTGCCTGTAAAAGCATCAATCAAAACACATGAAGCATTCAACACTATTAGAACATTTGTGGTTTCTAAACCAAAAGGAAAAGGGTTGCCAAATGCTGTGTTGAGCTGATACTACCATTGTAATGCCTTCTTATGATTGTGCCTTAAGGCTCACTGTTGGTGTCAGAAGAGCAAACGCCCTGGTATGGTGGCTTGTTTGTTAAATACGCTGCCCTAGAGTAGGTAGGAATAAAATGGAGGCAGAGAAACAGTAATGCACTTCTTGTTTTAGAAGCCTTTGTCAACATCCTTTTGAGACTGATGAAGTGCATGTTTCTCAATACGAGCTACTAAATGTCCCGGCTGGCCTTGCACCAGCAGAAGACTTAAAGAGAGCTGAAGGAGAAGAGGTATGAGTGAGGTGTTTGGGTAGGAGAGTGAAGTATGAGTGAAGAGGTGTTTCTCTTCCAAACAATGCTGGATTCTTGAATTCTTTTTGTTACCAGCTGGAAATCCTTCTGTGTTGGGGAAAACCTCACAGGTCACTGTGAGATGCAATAAAAAGAGACCATTTGTGTACAAGGATCAATAAATCTGAATGCAGTTGTAGTGAGTGAGAGAAAGCTGTGTCACGAATAATGGGGGAAAGGCTAAAGTGACCTACTGAGTGAGAATGCTACTTACTGGAAAACCCTACTCTAGCTCTTGCAGAGATTAATGGGACCTGTTGTGACATGGAAAGAGTTACAAAGAAACTTAGAAGTTAGTACTGTAGATGCACAAAGAGATTTTGAAGTTAGCAGGATTCAAGGAGGTCAAGAATCTGATGATCTTAGAGGAATGGATCATAGAATGCTTTGGGTTGGAAAGGACCTTATGATCATCTAGCTCCAACCCCCTGCCATGGGCAGGGACGCCTCACACTAGACCATGTTGCCCAAGGCTCTGTCCAAGCTGGCCTTGAACACTGCCAGGGATGGAGCATTTACCACTTCTTTGGGCACCCCATTCCAGTGCTATTTGCAGCCAGTTTACAGATTGGGCTCTTGCTGATCTTACTGTTGGGAGCAGTAGGTAAGAGGTACAGGATACTAAGTGTTCCAGGAAGATGCATAGGTGTTCAGCAGCACCTGGCATTGAATCCCTCAAAAAACTTGTTATACAAATGATCATATTTGAAGCAGGTGCTGGAAATCCCTAAATATTTTGTGTGTGTATGTTTTGGTGTGGTGGGGTTTTTTGGTTTGGTTTGATGTTTTAACAACTGCATATTGACAAAAATAGAGCACAGCAGTGGTTATTCAGGGTTTGACAACACCAGTTACAGCTATAGCAGAGTGAAATGACGCCTTGAAAGAGGATGTGAAAAGTTCAAGGTACAGATGAAGAAAGAGATGAAGGTGGAAATCAGAAGCTCCAGCAGAAGATCACAGAACTGAAAGCTGCTGTGGCTCCTGATGCACTGGCAGAAAAAGCTGCTACATATCAAAGAAGCAGGTGGGTAATTTGGTAGTTACTGGAGAGTATGTGGAGGATGGAAAGGTCATAGAAGCTGCTACAACACAAAAGCGCTAGAAGGTAGAGGCATCCACCTGGGAAATGGGTGTTTGTCAAGTGATACCTCCCTTAGGTAGTGAACCAGAACTCCCATCATTATTTTCCTGCTCTCCTGGTAAAATCAGAGGGGAAGAAAAGGGACTATAAAGAGAAGGAACAGCTACTGTCAGTGCGAGGAGGCCGTGGAGTGTGTCCTGGAGTGTTTCAACACAGTTCAGAGAACAAACTGAGTTTCTGACTTCATTAGAGGGGTAGGTTTCAAGTCAGATAATCCTGACTTGAAAATAATATATCTGTAGCCAACCTTGCATCCAGACTCCACTAACACAGGAATGAACTTGTAACACATCACAGTGGATGTCCTGCAGATACTTGGAAATGGAGGCAGATCCTGAGAAATGATGGAGAAAACTGTGATAGCGTCCCCCTCGGTAATGCCAAAGAAGGACCTCAGGATGCTGCTGAGCTTGGTGGAGGATGAAACTCTGTGCAAAGGCAGTGTAGGTGATTCTGCCTGATCTCAGTCCAGAAACAGGGACAAATACACAGTTTTTAAACCTTTCCATGAGCTTTTTATACCAGGATGTCCCAGTGGGATCAAATATAAAATAATAATGGCTAAAGCTGTTCAGAGAATGCAGAGCAAGTGTAATTCTTCATCAAAGAAAGGAATAAACCAGAAGACACTCTGCATGTAGAAGGGAAAAACAAGTTGAGGTATTATGTTACTGAATTATTTATTAAGCAGTTTTTAATTTTAATTCTTGAAAACTGGTTCATTAATTATTTATCAATATGGGTTTTGCACAGTTGAAAAAGCTTCATGGGAGTTAAAACATTGGGAATTTAACAATTAGAAATCAGTCAATGCATTATACCCAGTGAAACCCTTTAGATTTCCACAGGGAAAAGCCTTCGCAGTCTTTGTGTTATCTCCTAGAGCAAGAATGTTTTGTGAGATGAAGTGGTTCCAGTAATGTCTGATGCCTGTGAAGAAGAAAATCAGGTAACAGATGGAAAAATACTTGCATGTTCTTAAAGTTAAGATCAGAAAGGAAATAAAATGATCTCCGCGCACCTAAGCCTAACGAAAAATAAGGAGAATCCATCTGCCACCACCCAGAGGCTGAGCCAGGCTCAGAAGAGGTGTTCGTAAGTCAAATGAAATGGGTAATGAAATTAGTGAATGAAATGTCTTTACAGCAGCACAGATGTGTATGAAGTGTCTGGTTCTGCCAGGTCCATGTGCTGCTTCTGGGTTCCAAGCAGGGGAACACAGGATTGTTAGTGTCAGTGTGATGTTACGGATATTTAACTTACGTCTAGGTCTATCAGCATACATTCATCTGATGCTAGTTGACCAAACTGTGAGTGTTAACACGGAATGTGCTCGAAAAGGGAGGGCAACACCTATTGTATCCTGTTCTCAAGGTTCGGTAGGTGCATGCAGCAGTAATTGCGTCCCCTAGCAGCCCATCCTACTCCAGCTCTTAAGTCCATCCACAGCTGAGCCAGAAAAGTATCTGGCTTTGATCTCCTCTCAGTCTGCTCCAGGCATGACAGAAGAGCACCCACCCTCCTCAATGCCCTGAAGCGACAGCAACTTAATCTAGAAGTTTTCTTCCAGATGACAAATGTTGACTGAATGTAGCAGCGGGATCTGGCAATGGAATAATTTGTAAGTAATTGGGAGCATCAGAACATGTTTAATAACGTGCAGTTTTGCAGATGATGTATAATGTGAAAACCTGACAAACTTCAAGTTGCCATGACAGCTTTGTCACAAAGGCTCTGTACACTTTTATGTGGAAATGGTGACAGAAGTGATGCATGAGTTTTAAGTAATCAGTAGATGAGATAGTACTGGGGGCAGGGAGGGAATTTGGCATCCCAAAAGGGAAAATGTTACAAAATGGAGAGAAAGAGAGATTTGGGATGCTGGGGATGATGGCAGCCTGGGGCCTCTGTGGGCTGGAGGAACTGGTGGGGGGAGAAGCAGGAAGCAAGGGTCCGGGAACAGAGGTTATTGGTGGACAACAATAGTTCTCAGTGGGAGGACATAGAAAAAGCCTTAAAAGCTGTTCAGAATACAGGTGGCGAGACATCCAGCTAAGAAGCATAAAATTAACTGTTATGAGCATTGTGTGACAGGCTTAAAAACAAGTTCCTACGTACTATACAGCACCTTACTTAGTACCAGGGTTACAAGCAGGATGTAGAGGAGCCCAGCATGGGGATGGGGAGGGAGGAAAGTATTTGGGTCCATAAACCACAAGATGCTGGAACAAGGCAAAATAATAAATGTGAATTGATGGAGGGAAAAAGAGT
>NW_009940385.1:32740-34130 GCF_000696875.1 Nestor notabilis | reverse complement strand
AGGAATGCACAATGGAAGCCCTGGATATCTTGGGTTCACAGTGAGGTGGTGCCTGGAGATGCTGCTTTAAAGTGCATTGCTGGCAAATGGCTTACCTTGGGGGAAGAGCCCCCAGACTATACTTTGCAGCCAAGGCAACTGGTGGAAGCAGGGTGATGCCTGCACTCCAAAGGTTGAAGAAGGCAAAAATCCGGTAACCCGTGGTGTAGAGTGTGTCCAGTGTGTGGCACAAGCCCATTGACATGATGGGTAGGGGTTTTATTTAGCAATGGAACAAGTAACACAGGCAGGAGACACTGAGTCCTTGGTCGCAAGTCCCACAACATTCAGCTGTCGACCTTTGGCTAGTGCTCATGTGGAAGCTGCGGGTCAGCAGAACTAAGTCCTCCTTCATCTCTGGGCAGATGTGAAGAGTTAATGAGCAGATAGCTAAATGAGTTGATAGCCTAAGGAATCTATGTCTCTGTGCAGATGTAGATTTGCTAGGAAATTCTGCTTGATTAGAGCTACCTCATATATAATCAGAGCATCTATTGTGTACAGCAATTTAGTGAGCTTTTCCTAATAAAATGACATTATAATACTGCTGGTTATTCTGATGCACAAAGCTGAAGGCTGAAAAAGGAGCTTGAAGAAATGTATGGAAAGCATGGATCTTGAATCCCTGGAAAGGCTTTGGAAGTTCTAAAATACTGAGAATTATGAGAGCTTGTTGGACAATTATAATGAAACATGAATGAGTGTTAGCAAAGTTTCAGAAGACTTGATGTGTAAAGTGGACCATGGATGTGAGGATGCAGAAAAGTTAGAAAGGAAAAGGAACATTTGGAAAGTTAGCTGAAATTGATGTGAACCAGCAAGGATTTGTCATTAATGAAAAAGAGTGGGAAAATTAGGGAAGTGAAGGATTTAAAGAAAACAGATATTGTTACTATAACGAAAGGCTGGTATGTCAATGAGGTATTGATCCCAGAGGGAGTCTACAGAGGACTGTGCTTCTGCTTGTACTTGTGAGTTACTTTACATACTAAATTAAAATGTTACCCATAACTTATATATGTGATGAACTTTACCCAAAACCCTGTCCTCTGTTGCTCTTGAAATAGCAGCCTACAGCCTTGCCAAAGCATAGTTTACTCTCTCAGGCCAAGTTTATCCTCCAGTTGAAGCTGGCTGTTTCACCTCCAGTGTGCTGGTATCTGCTTATTATCCTTCCTCACGCTCCTGTCCTGTAACTGCAACGTCTGCACCTAACTATGTAAACCCTTAGTGCATCAGGACAGTGCTATGGAAAGCATAGCTTGGAGAGTGTTTGGAAAGCAATTTCCCTAGGGAGGCTTTATCAGCCTTGGGTCTCGTCCATGCTGTCTGTCTCACAAGTTGTTAACCA
>NW_009940385.1:0-32709 GCF_000696875.1 Nestor notabilis | reverse complement strand
AGGGAAGATCGTGCCTCAAGATAACCCCTTTGCTCCTCTGGGATAAGCAGAAGCTGCCTCGTGTTTCCTTAGTGGTTCATCCATTAATGGAAAAAAACATGACCTGATCAGTAAAAAAAGCTGACCGATGCTCTGTAAGGTCTGTTGTACACTAGCAGCTACTAACAAAGGAACTGAGGCAAATTTAACTGTTCAAGGTACATTTTTCACCCTGGCAGCAGCATGGACTTAGCTGTTCTTCCTGGATTTGTGGCTCTGAGAAAGGAATGAAGATCAGCCTGAAATTTACATTTAGTGCTGTTTGTATGAAGACTCTCTCTGGAGTCTTGCAGTGTCTTAACAGATGGAGGCAGGGCAGAGATTCATATTGCGATGCTTATTTATTAATGCAGCTTTTCCTGAGACAGGAGAAAAAATATGTTTTTGTAGGAAACCTTTTCCCCTTTCCTGGAATGGAAAAAGAATGACATCTGGACATTTCTTATTCAGCTGCACTTGGGATGCATGTTTTCCCCAGACATGCATTTCTAAATCTCATGATGATCTGGTTGCTTAGAAGTAGCTCTGGTAGGCAGTTTCTTTTTCCCATAGAAAGCAGCTTGAAGAAACCAGCAGTTTTGTCATATGGCAGTGCCCTGTTTCTTTCTTGATCTCAAAAAAACCAACCCCTTCTGCTCTTATTTATCTACTCCAAATATATAGAAAACCACAGAAGAGGAAGAATTTACCAGGAGCAGTTCTTGCTTGATGGATGCGATAATAGGCTGTTGACTCTTGTCTGTACGACAGGGGTTTGAAGTATTAGAAGATTTAGACAGGCAACGGATCCAAATTATGATGTTTATTTCTCAATTCCTTTTTTACTGAGAGGCAGGAAAAAGGAGCATTTCTGGAGGAGCCACTGTGAATTCTCCCTTCTACTCATCAGTCCCTGTGAAAAAGATGGAAATGTCCTTTTTGGATCTTTTCCTGAGGCAAATATCCCTCCTTCTGGCTGGTATTCTGCAACAGTGAGGTTTAAAATAAGCCAGGAGGGCAAAGGCCTGGAGTCGGGGGAGACAGGAAAAGTAGGGAATAGGGAATGAAGGACTCGACAGAGAGGCTGCATTCATGAGAAAGATCAGATGAAAGGCAAACCTGGGCGGTTTTTTGCTGTTTTTCACCCCTTGGGGCCTAATTTACCAGCCTGGTCCCCTGTAGAAATAAGATGATTAATCAGGATGATTAGTGGTATCTACCAATACCCATGGAGCACAAATCCTGGGCTGATGACAGTGGCAGTGGCTTGACTTAGCAGAGATAAGCAATGACCACTTTACCAGCCTCCACAGTTTCTGGCTTGTGGGATGGTATCATTTTGGCTGTCAATGCCAAGAGAACTGGCAGGACTCAGGGAACATAAAAATGCCCTTTAGTCATGATTTTTCCCCGCTGCCTTGTGCTGTTGATCCTCTGTTGAGACTGTAGCCCAGCATGGCCCTGAATGTGCTCTTAAGCCTGCAGGAATACACATCCTGATGCATAAAACTCAGTAACAAACCAATTTTATAGGTGGCAGATGACAGTTGTTGAGTTGCCATGTAGGAAAAGAAAGGTGCTGCAGTGTGAGAGCCCAGCTGGCTCCTCTCTGCAACCTAGAGTTGAGATAATGGAAATCTTTTCATTAATGCTAAAACCCCTGGGGACCAGTTCTGCTCAGTTAGTTGTTCCAGCTGGAAGTGCTGTGTACACACAGAGCGGACTGTACCTTGAATTGGTGCTCACTTCAGGTACTACTCATATGGCCCTCTTGCCCCAGTTTGGCTGGTCTCTTCCTTTCTTTCCAGGGGGAAGGGAAAGGTGAGGGAATTGGAGGAACTGCACAATGCAAGGAAACCAGCAGCTTCCTCTTCCCTGTTATAGGCAAGGTTTCACAGGTGTATTTTTTGCTTCCTTTTAATATTTGCCAGGAGTTTAGTTGAGGAAGGATGACTGCTGAACTAGGCTCTCCCTCCTGCTCCCTTCTGCCTCACCTTTTGATGTCTCCATTTCCCCTACTGCTCCCAGTACCCATGTGTCTTCCATTGCTTCTCTCGTCTCCTTTTGTCTCTGCTGCATTGTGCCACTTACGGATGCAGTCAGGCTAGGGAGAAACAGCATGTTTGGAATAAGAGAAGGTGCCTTTTCTTTCCCAGGCTTGTCACGCCAGCAGGTCAGTGAGTACTCTCTGGGAAGAAGGATAAGAGGAAGGATACGACTGAGACATCCCAGCAAAGAACAAAATCAGTCTTTAATCTCGTTGGCATGTGGCACTGCGGGAGATGACTGAGTAATTAGAGCAAACCAAGTCTTTCAACTTGCTTTGCATATATAGTCTATGACAAACTCTTGATTGCAGAATCAACCAATTGTGTTTTTCATATTACTGCTTATTTGTTTTGTCGGGTTTGGTTTTGAGGATTTCTGAATAGGGTGCCCTGTGCATCTGTGTTCAATGACTGAAATGAGAATGTCCCCTAAATCTCATCAATTACAGTGTCTTGGCTCTGAGGGAAACCTGTAACCCTCCAGAGATACCAAAACTAATGCGGTTTGCTTCTGGCATATGGGTTGCCTTGGGTGCTGAGAAAAGTATGGTAGAGTGTGAAAAATAGATTTAACATAAGATGGTAAAACCCACTCAAATCAAGTCCCCGTTTGTCCTAATCTTATGCACACATGTAGACCTGTCCCCAGGTATCGTGCTGATTCAGAACACCAGCCTGGATGACAGGGAATCATAAACATGGTGCACAGCCCTCCAAGTACCTCCAAAGGTGCCAGGCAGGGTAGGGCTGATCTTGGTGGCCTTCTCTCTGCGTTCCTGGGTGTGATAGACAAAGCCCAAGGCTTCAACCCTCAGCTGAGTAAGGTGTTATTTGGACAATTTCATATCGGCATGTGAAGCCTTCATTATTCTGTGCAGCTAGAGATTGCTTCTCCCTGCCTCAGCCTGTGCCCCTTCCTGGTATAAATTAAGGGAATCCTGGACACTTTACAGTGGTGAGGTGTGTAATTTCACAGGTTTTAAATGAAATGCATTTAACCCTATCAGCAGGATAGCTCTTGCTCTCAGTTATTCAAGGCTCTGCAGGCAAACAGCATAACTGAGAGGAAGGAAGACATGCATAATGCAAATCATAAATGATTTAGGCCAGAAGAACAGATCTGGTGTGTTAATCTTTGAAGAACACGTAAGGAGATCCCTGTTGAGACTGGGGCAAGGTTGAGAGAGCAGCAGGCTTGCTGAGGCCTGACCTAGCTCTGCATCAGGTCTCTCCGGGACACTGTATCACAGCCTCGGGCAGCTGGGGAGAACTGGTTGATGCACCAGCCAGAAGGAAACACCTGATGGTCCAGAGCAGACGATGAGGACAAAGGGATGTAGTGAGAAAAAGCCAATAGCATACCAATTGTTCTTCCTCCTCCCATACCCTGCAGCGTCTCATTGTAATTGCTTATCCTATGGGAAAATTGTATTATCCTATGGGTGTGCAGCATCCTGAAACCTAAGGGTATTGATGACAAACAGCATCCATGTAGAAGTAAGTGGCTTTGCAAAGAGGAACAATAGCTGTCTTGTGCCTACACTGAGCAACACAGGTTTTGTCAGAAAGCCTGGCGTTCCTCCATGCTCAGCAGCCTCTAATCCTTTTAGAACACTTCTCTTCTCCTTTCTGGGATGTGACTGTAAATGGCATTTCTTGCTCCAGGGTGTTTGGAGAGGCTCCATAGAGACTCAACACACAAACGCATTGTAAACAATATGTCTGCCAAAGCTCACACGTGGATGTTGCTCTTGGTGGCACCTGGCTTTCCTCTGGGTCATGTTAGGAGCATCGACAGAGGAGTAGTGTGTGTCTGTCCCATAGCAAGCTGAGGACCATGCTGCGGAGCAGCCTGGCAGTTCATGAGGCAGCACTCTTACAAACTTCCGTGACCTCTGACAACCACCACAAAAGAAACCCAAAATATTCCCTAAGGGGTTTTTATCATATTTTTGGAAATAACTAATGCCTTTATTAGCTTTTAACAAGTATCAGTTTTGCTTTCTGTTAACACAAGCCCCAGGCTGAAACCAGCCAAAAGCAACAGAAGTCTTTTAAGGACCTCCTTAATTGTTTCCATCAGATTTAAAAGCAAGCAAGCAAACAAAACAGTATTGAGGCCTAAGAACAGGAAAGCTGTGAGAATCAGAACTTACCTTATGGCGTATTCTGTGAGTATTCTTCACAGGGAAAATAAAATGAGAAAATAAGATACTACCTCATCTGGTCAATACAAGCTGTTTAAACTACAGTACTATTCTCTTCCAGACACTATCATCTCTTTCAGCCAGATAATTATCTTCCTCACTTTCACAGCTGATTTCCTTAGCTAAGCTGTGTTTGGATGCTTCCATGTAACAACAAAACAGAAATATCCCAATACAGTAAATTGTTGTAGAGCATGATTATGCATGTAGGATGACAGGTAACTGAATGGCTTCTGAACTTCCCCTGTCTTCAGCAAATACTCTGTGCTGAGTTGAAGATGTCATTATTGGCTGGATAATTGCCCAGAGTTAAATACAAGTTGTTCTGTGAGCAGCAGAGCTAATGGTGCCTGCTTTGCCACATTGTTTGAGCCTTTTGTCCCTTAATTCCCTTTTCCGCATGGAAAATCTGTTGTAAAATGCTTCTTACAGGAGAGACCAAGTGTGCTGTGATCTGCAGTGCCTCTCTCTAGCTCCTTGTTTTTCCCCCAAAACTTGTAGGACTCCACATAGGAGTCTGCAATGATTAAATAATGTCCTCTCCTATCCAAATGTGAGTGAAATGGGTCAGTGGCCTCCAAAAGCATTAGGGTTACCAGGAGCCACTAAGCAGTGGCTCATCCCCAGATGATCATGTTCCTCGTCAAATTAGTGCTACTAATTTGGTTGGTGAGGAGTGCTAGCCTGACACCATCTGAGATGAGATACAGTTAGGCAGAGAGCTGGGTATGCCCTGATGAGCCATGAGAGAAGCTTCCTCAGCTCTCCTTGTTATGGTGGAAATCTAGGAGAACACGTGGGATTCTTGAAGGCAGTTGCCAGCTGGAAAAGAATAGCAACCAAGTGGGATAAATGTTTGTGCTTGCGTGAGAAGAGTACGTTAAGAGTTGGATTGTGAATGTAGCTGGTAGACTGCAATGGAGTATGCTTATTGTTACTGGAGCAGGTATCCATCCCAAAGGCAGTGCCTCCTGCCCAACAAGGCTGAGCTGAATAAGCAACACACGATTGATGTCCCTCAGTGTAGCTACCAGCACAGTGCCGTGTGTGCTGCTTCATGTGAAAAGCTACGTCTGTGCTTAGATGGATTGTTGGGTCCAAAGCTTGGAAGCCAGTTACAGCAGCCACCATAGCGGGAGAAGGTGCTGGGATGCAAAAGCCCCAGTGCCATGGTCCCTGAAGTTGTCCCTAGGTTGCCTCTTTCCTGCTGTATTGAAAATAACAAGACTGGTTATTTATGTCCCAAATAAAAAGTGTGGGCTTTCATTCATAACAGCAAGGATGACATACTCATTAGCTCAGATTTACTTCTTTTTAATACAGAAATAGAACTATGTGCAGGGTTAAAGCTGCTCTCATAATTTTTAGCAGATGTGAAATTTCAGTATTAAGAAGATGAGAGTTTTAAATTAATCTAAAAACATGAGTAATATGTTGATTTGGGAAAAAATACCAACTGGCTGGAAATAACAAAAGTAAGAGGCAAAATAAGCCTACCACCAGAAGCACTTTGTGTGGGGAAGCATAAGCAGCTGCCTTTTCATTTCTTCTTTTTGGGAATATTAAAGGGTTACTTGGAGAGATGGTGAAGCTGTCAAAGCCAGGGCCAGTGACAGGGCTGCTGGGTCCTTTCTGTGGCCTCACTATGAGTAACACCAGCAGATTTTGGAGCAGGAGAAAGTGGCTGGGGAGGGGGGGGTACATTAGTAGTATAGTGTGTTACTTCTAGTGCAAGCTTCAATGAGAAAAGGATGCAGAAGATAATGAAGCAGTCATAGGATTTCACTAACTTTTAAGGAAATAAATGCATCTGGCTTATTTGATATAGGACAAGAGAAGGGAATTATGATCAGGGGCAGGACATGGGGATAACACGGGGTTCTCTCATGGGAACAAGGAAGTCTTTATCTTAGGGTTAGTGCAGCAGTACTTGGCTTCTTCAGGCTGGGTTTTAGGATCTAGCTGTGAAGTAGGTGGCTGAGGTTTTAAATAGCAGCCTGGCACCCTGGCTACAGCAAAGGGGAACAGAATCTGGCCACAGAAGCTAAATGCCACTGATACCACTTGGGAGTATCATTTAAAGCCAGAAGAGTAATTCAGCTTAAGGGGCTGACAGTGCTTTTTGTAAGCAAGAATGTTAATAAGTCCCCAGGGACTCTGGAGATCAATCTCTGCAATCCTCTCTGTTACAGAGATCACCTGAGAAGTTTGAGGTGCATTGACTATATGGTAAATAGAAGGCAGGCAGAGATACGATAAATTTACAGGATTCAGAAATCTATAAATTTCTCTTAAAGTTAGAATAAAAGGAAATAATTAATTCTCAGTCACTACATGGGTTTTCCTGTCTGGGAATAAATCCCAGGTCTTCCCAGCAGCCAGGACACGCAGCTGTGCCACTGCCAGGGGCGACAAGGCTGTGGAGGTGGAGATGGAAGCACAAACACTGAGCTTTGCTTGTGCTGGAAGGGGTGGGCAACGTAAAATGTTCATGAAGGGAAAAACACCGGGTCAGATCTGACTTCTGCCAAAGCCCTGTGATAGAAAAGATCTTTGCTAAACCTCTCCCTTGGGCAAGTTAACTCTGAGTCACACATATAACAGGTAAACCATGGGATTATGTATCATGCAAGCGTGCCACCTAAACCTTTAGTGCTACCCTGGAATGCAGCACAATGAGAGCAATGAAGAAAAACTATGTGCAGTAATGGGTATCCAGAAGATCTAAGCCCATACCAAAGATTTTCAGGAAGCAGTACAGTATTTTTGGTGTATTGTGTCAGTGAGGGGCTACCATGTTTACAGACGAACAGAAACATCTGTGTTGTTACTTTCTACTATTAGCTTAAATAACAAATTCATCAAATAAGTATAATATCTCATCTGTTATCTCTTTGCACACTACACAGTTCCCTAAAATCCTCAAGATAAGTTAAAGATCTCTGAGCAACCAGGTCACAAAGGCAAGTGGCATTTCAGCATTTAAAAATACATATACTGAAGTCCACTTGGTCTGCTGATGTCCTTGAAGATAGCTGGAGACGAACTTCCAGACTTCAAGAAAGCCTGAGAACCTCTCCTGCTGGAAGTCTGAAGTAATTGTTTTGGATTGGAGCTTCCTCCTCACACAAGAAAAATAATCCTAGGAAAAAGATATTTATTTAGTTAAAGGCAGTGTAAAAACTCTTTGGCACCTGAAGCGTCTTTGGTAAAGGAATGAAATCTCCAAACAAGGACCTTTAGTTATTTTCTCTTGATAGTTATTTACACAGTTCTTATAAACCACCACAGCAAGAGAAGCCTCAATGCCTTGCAATAACATGTTCTCACCCCATGGGCCAGTTGCTGTATGCTACTTAGAGTGACTTCAACGTAGAAATAAAATTTAGGATGGTTATTGTAGTGGGGCCTTTTTTATTTGGTCTCACATGGATGCTATTACATGAATCAGAATGTTCTCCTCAGAAAGAACCCTCTTTAAAGGTTTTATTCTAGCCTTGAAAATAATGGGCTAGACTTGAGCTAGATTTGTGCTGGAGAGGTGGGGTGTAGAGCTCTTTCAGCATCGGCAACCTGTTTAACCATGTGCCTCTGTGCAGTCACACTCAGCCAGTGAGAGCATCTCAGTTATGTCAGAGATAACCTCACTAGTGGGAACCAGATGTGGAAATGATACAGGATGTTCAGCTTACATCTGCTAAGCTGGCACTTAAATAGGGCTCCTTGCTTGCAGAATGAAGACCCTGACAGAAACCATAATGCGCCTGTTTTACAATGGCACCCACGTTGTAGGCATGAGTTGAACAAATTTATAAACTAAAAATACATGAATGTTGGTTTGGTTTTTTTTTAAGGTGCTCCCTTTTCTGTCTTATCCATTTTCTTTGACTTTTGCTCTATTTTTGCTTTTCCATACTTTGCAGGTACCTTCTTTGCAGTGTGTTGTCTATCACAACCTCCAGAACAGATTTCATCAGCGTCCTTCTTCCCTTTTTTTCTATTTTAGATGATAAAAGAACTAATCATATTTCATATAGTGTTCCCATTTGAGAACTGCAGAAGAAAGCAGAAATGACAAGCTACTCAAGCCACAGGAAAGGTGTTGTTCAGAGCCTGTGATCGTCCTGTGTTATCATACTGGAGACACATGCCATGGTCTCTGAAGGTGTTTTATTTTGTGTATTATTCTCACTTGATTACAGTGTGCTATTTTGAAATCATTTCAGGCTCTTCCTTGCTGATATGAGCACAATATATAAGCAGCAAAAGTATTTTTCAACCATTTAGATACTACCAAAGGTTGCAAATAATGGTGGATCTCTGCCCCCAAATGTAAATCCAGATCTTAACCATTCAAATGCTTTGGTTCGGCTCATTAAAAATACCCATCATACTAGTCTGCAATTTACCAAAGAAAGGTTTTCCTTCTCCTGTGTATGTTTTAATTCCAGGTGTGGGCTTAAATATACTTTTTCATTAATCAAAAAATTCGGTAAGATTTTCTTTCTGCCTTATGTTCTACTCTGTATAACATACCAAATTAACAGCCAGTGCAGGATGAAAGTAAACTCCCCTGTGCACAAGTTTATCTAGAGGCAGAGTCTGACCTGCTACAGATTGACATGAGAACCACCAAAAGCCAGGTTTGCTCTTGCATCACAGGCTGCTTTTGTTACGCTGGCACCCAAAGAAAACGTGTTGGGTGTAAATGGGGATGTTTGAGAAATTGCTAACATAAGGAACATGGAACTTCATGTCACCGTTTATGCAGTTATTTATCAAAAGAAGTTTGTTCCTTATAGTTCCTAAAAGACAATATAATATTTTGTATTAAACTGTTTAGCTGGAAATCCTATGAAAGACATCTTCCAAGCGTTTGGATGGGGTGGCATCAGCCCTTCTGAAGTGACAGCTGGCGGGTTGGGGAAGCAGATTGGGCTGCTGCTGAGACCTTTAGAAAAGTTCCTCCTACGTCACAGGTTGTTTTCAACAACACAGACAATTCCTGTTAGAGCTTTTTGTGTCAGGTGATGCTTTTTTCCCCTTGATAATGAGCCTGAAGTTTATAAAAGCAGAGCCTGCTCTATCATGGGTAGCAGCAGGGTTTCTTTGTCAAAGGAGCTGAGTGTTTGCACCTGAGTTTTGCTTAACAATTAACATGGCCTTAAAGGGTACAGAGAGATCAATCTGCTGAGCATCTGGAAAAGCAAGTATATTTTACTAGTAATTGAAAACAAAAGTTACTTTGGTGGACATAGTTCTGAATTCTGCAGGAATAACCAGAGTTATTTAGTTTCAAGGCTTGTTTCTGCTGGAACAAGTGTGTTGTGTAAGTGGTGGTGTCAGCAGAGCCTCCAGCCCAGCACAGGAGTTTGTCTTGCCTTTGTGGTGCTAATAGTTTAAGAATCCTGCTTTTTCCTGTTTGACAACCAATGTATTGATGGGCTTACAGCAAGCTTCTTAAATGCAGCTGTGTATTTGCATGGAAAAGATGCTAGGAAAGAGCGGAAACCTTGCTATGGGAACCCTGGAGGGGGCTACTTCAGTCTCTTTTGATCATGGTTTGTGGGACACACTCAATGCTGTAATCTGCACACAAAATGTAGTGTATATGAGGAAAAGCTCAGCCAAACTTTTGCTTCCCTGTGGGGTGCAGTCAGTGTAGAAACTGAGGGCCTTACTCCATGTGCTTTTATTAAGTAAAAGACATTATTTAACAGAAAAGAAAAAAGCATGGCTTGGAAGGTTGAAATGCTTATACAATCATCCCACTAGGCATAATGAAACAAAAATATTGCTTACCAGAAATAATTTCCTTTTTAATGCGAGCAAAACACTCTTCAAATTCTTTGTGGTATATTATATTATACAAACACTTAGGAAATTGTCAGTAAGAATACAAGGAGTGTACAGAGGATAAGAAAATACATGTGTAATGTAGGTAATTAATACACATGTAGGTAACGTGTAATGCTCGTCTTGCAGTGGGAGAAGCTGGAAGAATAGGAGATGAGGTGGGAACATTTGATATCTGGGGTCAGAGAGAGACAGACATTGATTGAATGTGGTGTGCTTGTGGCAGATTGAATAAATGCTGGGAGAGTCAACCTGGGATGCAAATGGAAGAGACCCCTCCTATGGAAGACGCAGCCAGAGGAAGAGCTGCTAGGTGGTTGTAGAGTGGAAAAAGTAGGTTTCTCAAGCTGACGACATATCTTCCTCAAGAACAGTGAGTTTGGATGAGAATGAAGTATAAAGTCGTAGTCTTTTTTTATTTGCCTGCTACAGCTTTTAACAGAGCAACCCAAGATCAGTGTCACAAACTGAATGAAACAGGAATTCGTTCTGACAAGCTTACCAAACTGCCCACTGACCCCTTTATTTGTTTTTTTTAAGGAAGAGGGACAGTATACCTATATGTCATTAACATGAAGATTCTAAGCATGGTACTGAAAATGGAGGTAGATATAGGAGCAGCGAAGCTCTTGGCTTTCAAAGGTCCAGGAGGCAGTGGACAATAAAAATGCCCTAGATCCATCTTAAGGCAAACAAGCATGACTTTACAACATCACAGCAAAAAGCAAAGCTGAAGCAGCCTTTCTGTTAGGGTAATTTACCCAGAGGTATTTAGAGGTAATGGTAATTAGCTGGAAATTGCATCCAAACATTCTGGATGCAAGGAATATTTAAAAGAAAAATGCTGAGCTGTATTTAGTACAGTCACATGTTGATGAACTCGCTTCCGAGTTCCTCAAAACTGGGTCTGTGGTTTTTATGTTCTGCAAAAGCCTGGCACAAAGTATTCGGGTAAATTGTGAAAGCAGAGCATAATTTCATTTGTGGAATTTATGGAAAGGGCTGCATCATTTGCAGTGCTCCAGAGAGTGATGGCAGCTTAAGGAGCTCTGGGTGCAATAAAGCCACCGTAAATCCCAGCTGAAATGAATCAATATCTTGTTCCTAAATTCATTTGCGAAACTTGAAGGCTGGGTAGAGCTTACTAAACTGTGCTTGCTTTGTGTGTCTTAAGAGTGAGCATTTGAAGTAGAGCTGAATGCATTTCTAACAATGAATGTACATGCGAGATGATTTCAGTGTGAGCAATTACCCTACAGCATAGTCAGTGCATTTGCTCTATATCTAAGAGTAATGGATTAATGACTTCCAGGATAAACGTGTTGCCTGGTGTTTTATGGCAAAGGAGTAGAGAGTAAAAACAGGTAAAATATAACAGTGGGACATGTATAAAACTGAGATGGAAGTCTGCATTCTGCCTCACCCCAGGAAAATATAAAGGAGGTGTGGATAGAAAAGGAAAATGTGATTTTTGAAGAGACAGTGCTGTTGTAGGGAAGAATAAACAATTGTACCAGGTGGTGGTTTTGTTGCATATTCTTTCTGGCCAGAAATGGTGCATACTACAAAGCAACCTCTCCTGTAAAATTAGTTGAAGGAGTATTAGTTATGGGTTGCCAGCACAGCTGCTTTTGGATGAAGGTCTATAACATACCTTTGAAGCGTGGCAGATACTTGTATGGCAGGAGATATTTAAATTGGCCTCACACTGGATAATAAAGGACTTCATATTGGCTTCAAGAGGGGTATTATGCAAAAGCAATAGGGAATCCATCAGTCCAGAGGCTATTCCAGCAAAGAGATACTTATACAGTGGGAAAAGGTTTGATTGAGCGCAAGTAGGCTTAGCAAAGGACTCAAGGTGAAAATGGCAAATAGCAACAAAAAAAAGCCCCATAGTCTGGATCTCCCCTAGTTTTGCTGCATAGAACAGATAGTGCTGATATGTGACTGAAAGGAAGGAGAGAGGGAGTAATCCAGTATGGTAGAGCAAATATTGGGATGGGTGACATATTTAGCAGTGAAGGAAAGGAGAGATAAGAAAGAGGCAGTTTATCTGCCTGCAGATAAAACCAAACGATGGTTATAGAATATGCGCCCTGACAGTAATGAAAAATCAGTCTCAAGCTTTCATCAGCTGCAAGAGGGAACCAGGAGGTGGTACTGGGAACTAATAAGCATGAAGAGATGAGGAGCCACGTTTGTAATGATCGCAGGAGCCAGAAAGCAGGCTTGTGCTTATCACATCCCCTGGCGCAGCTCTGCAGGTTTCTACGCTCAGGGCAGGCAGGGCTCTGGCTGCTAATAAATCCCCTCTGCCTTCCTAGGGAAGGCCTTGTAGCATGTGGGGTGCAGATGAGTTGCTGGGACAGGGAAATACAGCCAGGCAGTGCTGTGCAGGAAGGTGTGGGCTTGGGTCCTTCCTAAGGGTGGCTGTGGGACCCAGTGTTCCCCAGAATCTGCAGCTGTGCTCATATAATGAGGATGCAAGGAGGATTTGAACACATGCATGGAGCCTGTCTTTCACTTTAGATGCAGAATTAGATGAAGACAAGGATACCGGGGGGTAATTGCTCAACAAAGAAGCAATAACAAGCACTGGAGAGCTGTTTCTCCTCTGATCGGGTGCCCCACAGTTCTGTAAGGCCAACCTGTGGATGTTTTGCAAGCAGGAAGGGTTTCTTGAGAGAGGATCACCAGCAAATGCTGCAATAAGCTCAGGACTGCTTGCTCTGCCCTTGCACTTGGGCAGCAGCCCTTCTGTTAGATGACTGATTTGCAGAGCTACTTTGTGGACTGGATTTGTGAGGATGATCTGGTTTTAACAAAAAATAGCTAAGGGGGGAAAAGAGTTATTTTTAACCCAGATCAGTTCATTATTCATGCTTAACAGGAGAGCCTCACAAAGTCAGGAAGGCGCAAGTGGGTGGGAAGCAAGCTGCAGAGCAGGGTATGGTTTTGGCTGCCTCAAGAGGGGCTATGGGGCCTGGGGTTAAGTCTCTGCTGTGAGCTCAGCTTCTGGAAACCTGGCAGGTCTCACCCTAGCCCAGAGTTTTAATTCTTACTAGTCGTTGTTCTGTATTTGAGCTGAAAAAAGGAACTGTTAAAGTTACAGTTAACTGTTAAAGGCTGCTGCTTTGCCAGGAAGAACATCCCTACTTTTACTTTTTGCTTTTAAGATGCCTACGTTGGGAAAAGGTAAAAATATTTCTTTTTTTTCCTTCCTCCCACCCCAAGACTGTGTTTTAACTCACAGTTCCTCTGAGCTCAGCTTAGAAATCACAAGGAGTACAGTGGAGGCCAGGTTCGAAGGAGGTGATGGTCACATCTGGCCTCCTGTGCTCTGGCCGGCTGCCTGGGGAAGGCTGGGCTTGAGGATTATAGGGTGGGCAAGAGAAAGAAAACAAAGGCAAAATTAAATGCCTGACTTTTAAATCAATAATAATACTATCTCTTTATAATTATTGGTGTCACAGTTGTGCAAAGTCCATCCTTTGTAGCAGTGGGGTGGCCACGCACGACTAAGAGACAGTGACCAGCTCGGAAAGGAAGAACAAACGTTACAGGTGTGCTACCACCAAGGTGTTAACTGAGGCAGAGTGAGGCACATCTTGGCAAAAACTAGCCATCCTCCTGCTATGGATGCCTTTTGTGGTGGCTGTGAAAGCAGCCTGCATTTCTCGTGCCTTGGTGCAGTGCCTCAAGTGCATAAATGACTTTCTCTTCTTCCCTTGTTTTCTTTTATCTTGGGAGATTACTGTACTGAGACTCTGCCTTCTCGTAATGAGGCCAGAGTACACTGGAATTATCTGCGGGCATCAGTTAATAAATAGCAGAATAAAAGGCAAAGAGCTGGCTGAGGGTGATGAGTGTCAGAGCTTCACACAGCAGCAGCCCCCTTCTGTGCAGGGTGGGAGCAGGGGAAGATGAGAGCCAGGGCAGGCGGGCACAGCTCGTCCATGCTCCTCGCGCAATTAAACTCAATTGCCTGACTCTGTTATCTCCCCCTCCCTCAAAAAGCAAGGGTCTAAACTGCTGTCAGGCTACAGCTGCTAATGAGGCTGAGCTACGCGGTGGCATGTTTAGTGTATCCTCTGCTGTGGTGGAAGAGATTGAAGTAAGAGACAGTGGGCTGCACCAGTGGGGACACAAAATCTCACAGCCTGCTCTAAGAGAAAGCCATCAATTCTGATTTATGACTTGAGTGGCTATAGCAAGTCATTAAACAGTTACCACTCATCTCAGCAGGAGATAGAACCAATGCTATTTACTTGCTATTCTCTTTTTATTATTATTTCATGCAGAACTTGTTGCACTGCCTATCAGTAAGGCTGTCCAATGCTTTCATTTGGGGAAAAGCTGTTTTCACTTGCTTCTAACAATTCCTAACCATTTGGACTGTGATTTCTCACACCACATACCAGCTTCAGACCAAGTAGTTTTGGAAAATTTCTAAGCCATTGTGGTTTGAGGGTTTTTAGGTGTTACTTGGGGAATACACATTATTTTGTGCATGCTAAAGTTTAACCATTTTTTAATGCTTTCAAGAGGGAAGGGGGTATTTGCTGTCCCCGTGGTGACCTGCTGAGATTTGCCAATAATATAAACTGATAGAAGAAAATACTGTAAGAAATCAGAACTGAGCACCACCGTCCTTCCCTCGCCAGCTCAAGGGTAACAGGATGTTGTGCTCTGAAGGTAATTGAGCAAATAATTACGTGCTGTTTGTTTGCTGAGTCTGTGGTTCTGTTTTCAGTCTGAAGCTTGCGGATTTCTGCATTTCTACATGTTTGTGTGGCCAAAGTGAGGGCAGTTTATCAGTCCCAGCTCCTAAAGCAGTAAGGAGATGTTTTCCTTTGACACTGGCCCTCTCTGTAACTCAAACCTCTATCCTTAATACAGGATTATATTTATTTTTGAGGGACCTGGAGGATGAAATAAAAATGGGAAGCGCCTATTCCTCCTCCAGGAAAACACAGCAATTAGTCAAAAATCATCGTTTCTATAACATCACGTGCCCAGGTATTCTTCTAGTTGAAATCTTGTGACATTAGCAATACAGATAAAATCTCATGTTTTCATCTGTTTGGATCAAGGAACCTAGAAACAGTGACAGCCTATTTATTTTTATGGTTGCTGAACCTCTCATAAGAGGTATTATGCATGGTGTTTGATTTTTCTGCCTTTACATCTTCACATCCCCATGGTTACTGTTTGATTAAACTTTGATCAAAGAAAAGGCAAATTATGTTGTTAGTTACTTAACCCTGTATAAAAAGGGCTCTGTGGGTAAGAAAGTCAATTCTAATTCACACAGGCACAAATCTGAAATCCTTTTTCAAGTAGAATTCCCACTTACAGGTCAAAAAAACGGAGTTTTTAGCAGCCTGTGTATGATACGGTCTTTTGTTTTGTTCCTGGTGTAGACTTGTCATTCCTTGTTTTTTTCTCATCTATTTACTAGAGCTGCCTGCTTGAATAAGAAAGAACTCTTTAAGGTTGAAAAACCACCCTTACATTCAATGTTAGTGATATTAGGCAATCAATGTTTGATTAGAAAATCAAAGCCACTTCCTTTTCATTCTTTGAAAATGCTCACTTGTTCACATCTCTTCAGGCTGAGCGTCAAAGGTAGGATAGATTGGTTACCTCTTTGTGATGCTGAGCAGCTTCAGTGTATTGCTAGAAGAGAGAAGTGACCCACCCAGAAGAGAGGATGGGAGCAGCCCTGTGCTCTCCGTGTACCCATATATATAAACTATACTGAGTATCTCATATTGGACCAGTTAATAAATGCTCAGCTGGATTTGAGCATCAGCAGCATATTTTTTCCTGATTCATGAGGAGCCAGCTCAGTTCAGGGCATGCTTCTTGCAAGGTTTAACTGAGCAGCAGCACATGTGCCAGGCGGTGCAAAGTACATGGCTGGGGAGAGACATCTGGGGAGCTTGTCCTGTGGTGGGACCTGGTTGGGTGTTTGACTCTGTGAGGCACTGGCACAGGTTGCCCAAAGAAGTGGTAAATGCTCCATCCCTGGCGGTGCTCAAGGCCAGGTTGGACAGAGCCTTGGGTGACATGGTTTAGTGTGAGGTGTCCCTGCCCATGGCAGGAGGTTGGAAATGGATGATTGTAAGGTCATTTGCAGCCCAAACCATTCTATGTTCCTATATTGCAGTGTGACATGGCCAGCTTGACTCCACACAGAGATGAGTGTGTCAGGATTAGGCCAGCCTGATCCTTAGTGTGCTGGACCAGGGAGTGACAGAGGGATTGCAGCATAGTTTAGCAGGCAAATGTAGCTGGAGGCAGGCTGTAGAGCACAGTGTGGGAGTCTTGACAAGCCTGGTTTTAGGAACCTGTGATATTCATCACAGTGCTTGCACTGGCAAGAGAAGAGGAAACTCCTGTGAAAGCAAGGGACCCCATTATGGTCCATGCTGTAAGCATGGGACTGTGCCAAGCTGGGTGGAAAATAGGGATTCTCATGTTTCATGGTAGTTGGAAAGAAGTGTTAAGTTTGATTTAAACCAGGAAGCTGGCAGTCAGAAAAAGCAGAGAAGCAACTGTGGTAAATTCTACTACTGTGACAAAATTAGTCACAATCAAGAGGATTGTTTGAAATATAAAATAATCCTGGGATAAGCATCACAAGGGAAAAAGCCCTTCAAATGACGCGGAAAATGGGACAGAGAGACAGAAAGCAGGGTTTGCTCAGCTTAAGCAAATTGCCTTTGCTTAAGCTGAGGCAGCTAACAAACTTGATAGCAACCTGGCTAGCCCTTGAAACTGTGAAATGTGCAGGAGTGTTGGACTCTAATATGCATAGATTAATGTGATAATACTAAGAGACTGAGAAATGAACTACCTATTCATCTGCAAGGGGAAAGATTGACGGGGGATTTTGCATCCCTTTAAAAAGCAGGAAATTGCACTAGCACTGTAGACCTGTGTCAAGAGAGCAAGAACATTTGATAGACAGTTGATCTGGACTTCATTAAAAGCAAAAGCTGTACGAGATAGGAATGCACTTGAGAATAAGTTTGTGGCAAGTTATGACAGCTCCCTTCTTCCTTACACAAATCAGGAAACAAATGCCTTGTTCACTTTTACATAACAAGCAGAGGTTCAATAATCATCTACTCCAACAACAATAGGAGACAAAAATATCTTGGACATGTTTCAGATGAATTATAGTTGAAAGTTGCCATGAATTTAAACACAAGATAGTTGTTAAGATGTGGTTTCTATGTGGACAGGTGACCCTCAGTCTTTCTCCTTTGCCCCTCTGCCCTGCTCAGCTATGGATCATCACCCAGGGATGATGGACAATGACATTAACTGCTTAAGGACTAACTTGCAGGGTGACTCAAGAAACCAACCAGGCAGGGGTCAAGCCCTCCGGCACTGTCAAACCACCAGTTTTTACAACATGTGGGAAATGGCATCCAGTTGTCCACATAACTAATTCCTCTCTTCATACAACTGGATGTAGGGCACTAGGAGGAAATAAAATATTGCAGCCTTTAAAAGGGGGAAAGCCTCTATCCAGAGGCAGGCTTAGATTAACTCCAGAATAAAACTGAAGTGAATGAAACTTCATAATGCTCCAGCCAAGGACAGAATTGTGTCACACCAGCTCTGCCACCGAGGCATCAACAGAAATACACAGAGCAGTGAACTGAAAACTATTTAGCAATAGCCACAGCAGCTCTTTTCATGTGCCCCACACACAGAGCCTACAGTATGTAACACTACAGTCAGTATTTAGACTCCAGAGTTGCTGAGGCCTTAAAGTTCTTTCTCCTCCCTCTAAAGCTGAGAGCACAAACTTGCTGCACCAACAAAAGTGCTGCTTAGTCAGAAGTGTGTCAGACAGATGCTTGGATGATCTCTGTAGCCGCTCACTACTTCTGCTGGTCATCAGGAACTGAAAGAGAAAGAATGGGAATTAATTTTAGAGACTTCTTTGACTGACGTTAGTGTTTGAAATGTACATAACTGCAAACGCTTTCCACCCAGGTGTCATGCAGTTCAGTTTTGGATTCTTACCACACGGTGTTGCATGCATATGCCTATTTCTTGTTGGTCAAATTAAGAAGTATCTTAGGCTAGTTGTACCCTTCCTTTCACAGTGTTGCTGAGAGAGAGAATAAATGCTTGACAACTGAGAGGCAGACAGTAAATGATTGTCAAATAAGAAGTCAAAATAAAGGCAATGAGAATTCTTGGCACCTATTGTTCTCTACTACAATGGTTTGATGGTTATGTGCATCTGGAACTGTACAATATGCACATTCAGAATGCACTTACAGGGGCTACTCTTGGCTTGCTGAAGCATGGCCTCCTTCTACTTAGTTGCTCCTCACCTTTCTCTGTCTTCTGAGGAGACTTCTGCAAGTTCCTCCACTTCCCTCTGCCATTTCATGATTCACCCGTACTTTGACACTTCACACAGGTCTCTTCTTCCTTCCCACATACAGAAAAGTGTTTGGTTCTTCCTCTAAGATCCAAGCTCAACACTTGGAAGGGGCTTCTAAAAACCCAAGAATGGTCCTTAAATGGACATTACCAACAGCTCCACAGCAGAACCAAGAATCTTTCTTTCTTTCTACCTATCCTAGCACGTGCTACAGCAGGGATTAGGAGTAGATATATTTACAAATTGTGAATAAAGTAAAGGTGTTATTCTGAAAATAGAATCAGAGATGTGAGACTTGTGACAGTAAAAGTTGCCTATTACACACCATCAGTAAAGAGGGAATTTCCACCATCAGAAAGAAATGCAAAACTGTGCAAACTGGGCCAATTCCCCACGTACTCATAGCAGATGCACACAGGGCTCAGATCTTACCACAGGAGCTTTACCAATATAGCAAAACTGTTGTGATGGTTTATGAAAACGGGGAACCCATAATTCACCAGAGTGAAAAAATCCCTCTTGAGACTGTTTCCATTTTGGCCTACCCACATTTCCGACCTCTGGGGGAATATTTAAAAGAGAGAAGAAAAAAAAGTACTTATTGTAGGAAGTCTTGATGCAAGAGCACAAATACTACCTGGGAAGGGAAGAAGTTTCAGCCTTCTGCAACTGAAAACTGATGATGCAGTGATGGCACCTCAGGTTGAAAGGAGTCGTGAGAACAATAAATTCTTTCACTGAACCACAAAGGAACCCTAGAAAGGCATCTCTCCTCAGTTATCTGAGCGAGGTTACATGCAGCTGCTGTATTATTGTAGCATACTGGGTAGTCCTAGTGCAGGCACATGCTGGACTGTGGACTACAGCCATTAGTCCTCTCCTTGGTTGAAATGCAGGCTGTCAAAATGCAAAAAAAAGTTGTGGAATATTTGATTTGGAAGCTAATTTGGATTTGAGATGACTTTCCTAACAGGCAAATATAGATAATGAGCCTGTACAGAGTTTTTAAACTACTCATTTTTCTTCGGTTTTCAAAAGAATTTGATTAGTGGAAAGATGTCATTTAGTAAATTTATGGTTGAAGTGAGTGAGATTCTTGAGAGAGCAAAAAACTAGGCTTGATGACTCAGGAGATCTCTTTTAGGTTAATGGATATAGCCCGTACATATTGATAAGCCATGGCATATAAATAGATTAATGACTTCTGGCTGATGTGTGAAGCCATGCTAAGCCTGACAATGAGTTGTCTTGAAAGCTCTTTCCTTTGGGTGGATGGTGCCCTGTGAAACCTGTAAGGACTGCTAGTGGGCCTACTGGTGTTTAAAATGTGGGAGCTGCAGCTTCATTAGCCTCTTTTGGGGTTAATGCAGGGTATTGCATGGAAAGGTGGCAATGGGAGACCTTAGATACAAAAGCCAAACTCTTTCAGGCCAAACAAGCCCCTTTATGTAGTAAAAACAACAGGAGAATATGGACGTTAGGCTGAAAGCAGACTAAATTAAAGCTGCTTGGTGCTGAGGATGACTGGCTGCAGGTGCTGGAGCATGAAGGGTGAGGAAGACGTGACCTCAAGAGCTATCGGAGGGAGTTTCTTGGACTTGGTGTTGCTGGAGTGATAATCAGTTGTGACTCTGAGCACACTACAGGAGGAAATTTCTTCTGCTTTGCGCAGGAAAGCAATCTCTGTGTACAGCACTGTGATAAGACAAGACTAGAATAAGAATTCTTCTGGTTGGTGTCACATAGAAACCTTATCCTTCAGGAACATCCCTGTGAGACCCTACACACTGAGTGGCTAATCGCATCCGGGTCAAATGAGGCAAGAGTGTTTTCCATGTGTGTGTAGATCTGTCTCTTTCTTGATGAGTTTGTTTCCTTGTTAGAAATGAAGATTTAAAAAGCACAATGCATGCTGTGTGCAACTGCCAGGACAGGCAGGAGTTTTCCCTGGGCTGCACTCACAGGGTCTTGACATCGCTTCTCTGAAGAGTCTGTCCCCCTCGCCAAAGCAGTACAAGTGCAGGAAATGAATGGCTTATGAAGGCTCACCAGGGTACCAAACATCTTTCTAATTACTTCACTGCATACAGAATAATTACAGAAAAAGAAGGATGAAAGCCCAAATGAAGTACAGAAGTCCTTGGAAAATGCCATCAGGTCAAACAGTGCTGCCGTCTCTTCCTCCTTTCCTACAGACCTGTCCTTTCATCTCAGCATTAAGTGCCCACTTCCTTTAAACAGCTTTTTATCCTGACCAACTCTCCTAATTCACAAAGCTGCTTGAACTTGTTTATTTTTGTTGATTGCCTGCAACAGAAGGCTTTAATGTTCCATTCCTCGTAACTGAGTAAGCTTTCTGGACTCCGCTTGCATTGCTTCAAGCAGTCAGGCAATGGTCATTTGCCCTGAAAATGCTAACTTGGCTTCTTCAGCCAGAAACAAAATCGATTCCCTGAGTTTTGGGAGTAAGAGAGGGTGAAGGAGAATAGTTACTGTACGTAAAACATGGTCTATAAAGGAGAGCACGTATCTTGTATCAGTAAACACAAACAGGGAGAATTCTGCTTCATTTGTCTGCAGACTGAGTAAGCTGCTTGATATTCTTCCTCCCCAGCAGAAAATGACAGTGCACTAAGTGATCGCATTATTAATTCAGATGAATAGTAGCACACATCCCTGTGCTATATAATTATTTCACTAAAGAGAAGGATCAGTTTAAAATGTCATTAAAATCTAACCAGCAGAAAATAATATGATTCCACTGACATTTATTTAATTAAAATCTGGAAGTTAGGAATATTAAAATGTGTATTAGCTCTAGGAGATCTTTGAGGGCAGCATCACCCAGTACCTTACCCCTCTACACGTCGTGCTTCTCGGGGAGCTGGGGGTAGCAGAAGGAGTTCTTGGGATCTCAACTCATCGCTGAGCTTTACTAAAGGTGGTTTGCACGCAGTCGTCCAAAACATCCTTGAATTAGTCAAGCAGGGTTTCCACATTACCAAAATAAGTATTTTCCATTCAGTCTCCAGAGCTGAAAAACCAAATTGATTCTCTGAACTGTGAGAAGCAACGGCTCTGAGCCAGAGCCCGCTGAAACCAAGACAAAGATCCCGTGCTGACTTCAATAGCTTGCTGGATCTCACCCAATGAGACTAAATGATATTTTCTTTTCTAAAGTGATTTTTTTTCCTGTAGCAGCTTCAGGCAGTATTTTCCACCGTGGCTACCTTCGTTCTGTTCTCCTACTTGCAGTTTCAGATTCGTATTGTTTTGAATACTTTATAATTTTGCATTGTCAGGGTAGTTTTCTCTGTGGTTTCACAGAGTGAATTGACCTAGTTAAAATTAAAGGTTGCCAGCATAAATTAGATTAGGTTGGTCTAGTGATCTGAAAAAGCACTGTAACATGCTGTGTCTGTCTTTATTTCCTCCTGTAAGAATGGCTGGGTGAAAAGACAGCTATTAGAGCTACTCGGTTTAAACTAATATAATTACAAGTCTGATGGTATCCTATTAGGATGCAACAAGACCAAGTGATCAGATATTTGAACTAGATAATTCCAATGGTTTATTTTTAACTATGAGTTTTCACATTCCATTTGAAATGCATATGAATCTAGTTAGGAATGAAGTAGTACCATTTACTGACAACAAGGATATTTCTACCTTAAGACCATCAGTATTGTGAACTCTCAAGCCTGACGTGAAAAGAATAGCTTATCCTGAGCTTTAGAGATTGTAAGAAGCAGATATCTTGCTCTTCATATTTTAGCACAGGCCCAAGATCTCTCCTTCATGAGGTATGAATACAGCAGACAGGAAGGGTGATGTATGTTACCAGCCTCATCTACAATAAACTTCTTGACTCTGACTCTTTCTAGGTACAGTGTAATACTTTGAGCCTGAGCTGCTGCTTGAATACTGGCTGGTTCAATCTTCTTATGCTTGCCCTTAAAACTGGGTAGTTATTTTTGGACAGTGAAAAGCAGACTACTGTCTCCTTAAGAAGGATATTTTCTCCTGGCAGTCCTATTGTTCCTGTAAATAGCTCTCACCACCTCTAAAAAAGGACAAGAGGATAACGGGTGTTCATCCTGAGTAGAGTCCAGAAGCAGTTTACCTTGGGAACTGCATCTCTGCAGGCAGAATCCCTGCAATAGTCGAAGTGATGTCTATTATTAATAATACCTAGATAATAATTAGTAAATAATTGGTATTGACATGGCCATTTGCTGCTGTGTATAGCTTTGCTGTGTGTAGGGTAAGCTGAATTGTTGGGTCCACTGGCAAAAGCTGTATTGCTTTTTGGCTTGTTGATATTCAGCTGCTTGTCACTCCAGTATCAAATGCATGGGCGTGTAAAGATTGTTCCACTGAGCTGTAGGACTCCAACACTCGTGCTGTATGTGGGAGCAATTCCTCACAATTCTGTATCACAGCATAACTCTTTCTCCTCAAGCCAATTTTTAACACAGCTGCAGCCCAAAGAAACTCTCTTTTGGATCCATTTTTCAATGTGGAAACTGTTAATGTTTTAAACCCATTTTCTGCTCTTTTGTGTGCTTTGCTGTTTGTTACTAAGAATTCAATCTATCTGTCCAAAAATGCACCGGGAATGAATGGTGTTTTGCACTGATTGTAGAATGGTTTTGTTACTTTTTGGGCTACAGCTACATTATAGCTGTCATCTTAAAGGTATTGGGACACTTCAGACCTGCTGTTTTCTTCCTTCTTTGTGCATAGTCAGTTTCTATTTTGAAAGGAGAGGAGGGAGAAAGGAATGGGATGACTTAGGACGGAAATACTTGGGGCAATGAACAGGGAAGCATTTTTTTCTTGTTTTTCCTTTTGGAGGAGCCCATCTTGTGTTTTTATCATTTCTGAGTGGGTGCAGCAGAAAGTTTCTGCCTCATCTTAGGTTTCTACCTCAAACGTTTCACCCGTTTATGCTCCTGGGATGCCTCTATCTGAATGCTACACAATCCGGACTATCTGAGAGAAGCACTAACGAGATACATGCCCACTGTAGCGCACAGTGTTGTGTTGCAGTGGTTGCTATAGAATGCCATATAAGAATATCAGCTTCCTTTGGCATTTGGTAGGACTGCTTTTTATTCATCCCTGTATCCCAGAAGTGTTATTTAGCCCCACCACGTCCTGGGTCCTGTGCTCAATAAGCAGCTTTATTTCTACAGCTGAGCACACGTTGCCTCATTTTCAGCATCAGCAAGCTTAGAAAATCCAAACCTTCCTTCCTAAAACATAAGGACACCATGGAGCATGCTCATGATGTGGTTTCTCAAGGGTGGGCTAGCTGAAAGAGGAAGCATTACAAGAAATGGGCATGGGAGCACAAATAGAGATTTGAATGATCGGACTTGAAATTGACTGAGGGCAGGGTGAATGTTGCTAACATAAGGCAAGCTGTGCTAATAAAAAATCTAGCACAGTTGAAAATGGAGCTCCTTGAAAGTTATTTAACAATGCACAGCACACTGCAGTGGTTCAGAACAACCGGGAAGGAGAGTCTCAGATAATAAACACTGTAGTGGAGTTTAGGCAGGTGTGAGATGTTTGTCCACACTGAATAGCATTAGAGGCTCGTTAAGGCCAAGCAAATAATAAATCACTGACTTCAACGGACTTTACTGTTTACTATGTCCTTACGTTTAGATTTAAACAGTGACCCAGACTGCCAGAATGCATCTTGAGTTAGTGAACTGATACTCCTCAGCTGAAGGAGTTAGCTTGATTTATGTGATAAGCAGTATGCACACCTAAAGGAAACCAAGGTAGTTTCCTCATGCAGGGCCTTACATGCTTCAGTGCTTACATGCATGTTCCCTTTTGCACTATTGCCAGGGAAACTCCTGGCTCTGGTCCTCAAGTTTTCTGAAAAAGCTATAGCAGATGGTTGGAAATACTCCTTTTAAGGGTGAAAAAACCACACTATGCAGTATCTCCACTAAAGAGCTCTTACACCTATTGAATCTACAATCCATTCGGCTTCTTTCTTCACTCAACATAGAAACTGCCTCACTGTTCATATTCCAGCAAACCTAAAGTTTTCTTGCTCACACCCTCTCAGGATCCATTTAGACAGCAAAAACTACCCAGGTGCCAGCACTCATATAAGTGCTGTGATTTGTGCTTGCATGGTTTTGGACTATGAGACTCTGAGATAAGTGCTTGGAAACCCTGCCCAAGGGACAAACCTACACTCAACCTCCTGTATTCCCCATTCACCTTCCTTGACTCATCATCTCTCCTGAAAATTTCCTTGTCTGACAGTTCGTTGCCTCACATGAGCATACAGTGGACAACCCCTGTCCAGAGTTTAAACAACGTGGCTCTGCTCTACCTCATGCTGCCTGTGCCAGCCAGCTTTGCAGATCTGCCTGCCCTACACTTTTACCTAAGCTGTGTATCCCTACCATCAAGACTGCTTTGCTGTAGACCAACCAAGTGTTTAGTGCTTTGGGTCACCCATTGGGCACACTTCCAGGACATCACTCAGTGAGAAGAAAAGGTTACTCATCTGCCACCACTGACCTTCTGTTCTCTCTTTTATTCCCTGATGAATTTTCAGGAAGGCAGGAGATATGCTTGATCCCCTCTTGTGGTTTTGTATGTAACCCTCGTACTGGTGGTGGTAGTAGTAGCAGTTGCAGTAGTAAAACCTGGGAGAACGGCTGGATGGAGATGCCACTGGGGGCAAATACTCCCTGTAGGTGGAGAGAGTACATCTCAAAGAATTTTGATTAACGGTTAAAGAGTCCTCCTTTTCATGATGGACCCCATGAGGCTTTCCAAGATTGCTACAGCAGAGTGAGTGAACAGCATTGTTGCACAGTTCTTTTAGCCCTACATAATTACCATTATTGAAAATGGTTTTACAGATCAGATGCCCCATTAGTATTGTTATGACTTCTTGTCATTCTGACATCAGTTGCATTTTATCCCTTGTGACTTCTAGAATACATCTAGTGTTCTTTTTCAGTCCAGCAACAGCTTAATCCTCTTCCCATCTCATTACAATATGAACAAATTGAGATTGCTGTAGGGGTTGAGAGATTGTTCACTGCACAGACAGAGAGATGAGCTAAGACAAAGCAAAAATAAAGTGCTTCAGACTATTTCATTCCAGGGGGCTTGTCCTCACAGGCCACAGGGGATGGCTTTGCATTTCCATTATGCCACCATGTGCTTGGAATTGCATTCCCCAGGCATTTACTCCTGAGCTCAAAGAGAGCTCACTGACAGTGTCTGTATAATCACATACTCCTGACGATGATGAGTTCTAGTTCTTAAGTCTCTGCCAACACCCCTTTCCTCTCCTCATCCCTTTTCTTTTAGAGAGAATAACCATGTTTTTAAAACAAGTGTCTGCTCTGTGAAAGAAATTAGTGGTGAGCAAAGCAGAGAGCAAGCAAGCACTGACAGGGATGCACAGATGTTCAGCCTCTTTTCCATTTGCAGTTTACTGTACTGCCTCATAAAGACTCCGGAACAAAAAGTGGTTTGGTATATTATATATTTATATATACAAATTACAGCATGGTTTCTCAGCCTCAGTGGCTGTTGGTTTTGTGCTTGCCCATAAGGGGAGGAGCTCTACTACCTCTTTGTCCCTTAGCCTGCCTCTGTACCATGGCTGCCACTTTCCCAAGGGAGGATGCAAACTGCATTTTATCAGCCCCACAGCACTACCACTCCATGGCTTGCAAGCCATCAGCAGTATGCCAATCACCACTAGGAAACTGTTTCAGTTAATTTCCACCCTTGTGCAACATACTGCTTATGGTCATTGTGCTCTGTACCAAGCCTTTCTCTTCAAAGTCTTACCCCACTCTGTCCCATCGTCCTCTCGTGGCGTCCAGACCCTCCTGACAAAATCTTACTCTTTTTCTGACCTTAATTCTGTCTGGCCAGTGTTAGGCTGTTTCATCTGAACTCCTACAGATGTAATTCAGCCCTGTCCTTCTCCCTTGGCAGATGTGATCATCTGCCCAAACACCTTTTTCTTCTGTCTCCTTACAAACCATTTGAAGGCAGCTTGGAAAGTTACTGCTTTAATTTGACAGTGTTTCATACTTACGGTGCTCAGGTCTGAAGTAGTGCAAACTACCTCTAGCTCTAGCAGCATGTGTTTAGACTTCTAACTATCCATTGAAATCAATAACAGGAACCCAACTAGGAATTCAAAGCCTAAATGTTTTGTTGGCACTGAGCTTTTGTCCTAAACAGCCTGAATGAACTTAACCTTCCTTAATCCTTCCACCAAGCCAATGTTTGTCCTTTTGCCATGGACTGCAAACAACAGTTTGCATTTACAAATGATCCATCTCATAGGAAAAAACAATGATCCCTTGGAGCTCCTGACTTCTCTAACATGAAGCATTAGTATCTTTGCTGAGGGGATAAAACTTCAGTCTTGATTAAGAAAACTGAACAAAAAAGCATTTGATCTGATTGACACAGCTATTCTGGTTGCATTGGGTAGTATGTTTAATCAATAAGCTTTGTCCTTTGGAATACTAATGCTTATCTTGAACTTGCTGCCTCTCAAAATACTGTTTGCTATAGAATTATTTGTTTAATATGATGGACAAATATCTGACTCCACCAAGAAAGTCTGAAAGTCACAGAGTGTGAACAGCAGAGCTGTTCTTTGGGATGCAAGGTAAGGTGGTGTATAGATAACCACTCCACCCTTCATTTCTTAGCGTATCTGTTAAAAAAGCTATAATCTCATGGAAATGGTGTCTGAAGATTGAAATCTGGCCACAGATTTCCTGTGTGGTAGTATTTAGTGACTAGAACTACTCTGGGCTCTCTTTTGGAGGTCTCTGAGTATAATCCAGTAAGCAGTCATTCTGTTTCCACTCAGTGACTTTTATTTAATGCCAGTAGTTATTAAAACTGATCTCTTCATGCACTTTGCAGATATGAATGAAGATTTAAAAAGTTACTGTCTGGATGTATTGGAATAGTAAAATACAAATCAGGTACACTTTTTCTTTTTTGACTGGTGCAGCTCAATAATATCTTTTCATACAAAATGAAGTTGGAGGAGGTATAAATACTTATATTACCATTGTAAGGAGGGTTACTGTGTCTGGATCATCTCTCTAAACCTCCACAGGCTCTTACTGAAGATATAATTATCGAAGATGGAGGCACTGGAGGTAATACGCTACTGACTGTTATGTTGTAACTTAAGCAAGTGCTGGGTCAAGATTTCCTTTAAAATTTCATTTAAAGTCAGTCATGATGAGTAGTTATTGGTGCAAGTAATAAAAAAAAATTAGTCTTTATGCTGGGAAGTTAGTTTATAATTTAACTATTATTCTGCCAAGAGACTAAACCTCTGTGTAAACTGCCGGACAGTTAGGAAAAATGGTCATGTTTTTTCAGTAAATGTCCCATGTGTCTTAAAAGAGGCATAGGATTGTTAAAAAAAACAGAGCACACATAAAGAAATTGCTTTGAACAAGCCACGGAAGCTGCAGAAATATGACATTATGTTTGTCTTGGTTGGTTATTGCTGCATTCATGAATATTTTTTCCTACCTGTTTTTAAATGAATAATGCTAATGTAGTTTCTCAGCAGATACGAGTGATGATTCTGGAGGGCTGAGACATTTACTGAATATTTTATGTGATTTAAAAGGGCTTTCTTTTACTTACTGACAAAGGCTATTGCCATTTACATAATCATAAAAAAAGAATCTCAAGATATATTTGAGGTGGATCCTACACTTAAGACGCAGAGTTTGGAAAACAAACAAGAATTTGACTAATTTTTAATAGGACCCATGAAGGAGATAGTGGCGTATTTTAATAAATACAAAATCATAGATGTACAGTTTGTGCAGAGAAGCAAACGAGAATACTGTATTTGTTTGCTCATAATAAAGTTGTTACCTGCTTCACACGCAGCCCTTGTGGACCTGAGTATTCCTCAATAGTATTAGAAACAACTGTTTCAATATAAACAAGCAAATGCTCAATAAAAAGCAGTTTATACGCACAATAGTCTTGAAAAATATTTACCAGTCTAGGTTCGAAATAAACAGGGTTTAATGGAATACTTGTGTGTACGTGTACTGCGAGTACCCCCTAGGAATGTTTATACCTGTTACTCAATTTGAAATAAAAACTGGGTAAAGGAGTGGCAGTCTCAAAAATAATGTATGCTTTTACGTTTCAGGAAAGAGAGATGGCTGAGTCAAAGACATATGTTAATATTGGCACCTCCACTGAGAGAACCATGGCAATATTATTGAGGAACACCTAAGAATCCACAGGAAAGGGATATTGTGAATGTTCTAGCTGCAGTGCAAGCCTCGATCAGATAAAATAGAGCTTCATTAATGCTAAGTAATTCAATGAGAAACCGAACATGAGCCGGCAGTGTGCGCTCACAGCCCAGAAACCAAATGTATACTGGGCCGCACCAAAAGAAGCATGACCAGCAGGTCAAAGGAGGTGATCCTGCCCCTCTACTCTGCTCTTGTGAGACCTCACTTGGAGTATTGTGTCCAGTTCTGGTGTCCTCAACATAAAAAGGACATGGAGCTGTTGGAGCAAGTCCAGAGAAGGGCCACAAGGATGACCGGGGACTGGAGCGCTTCCTGTATGAAGACAGACTGAGAGCATTGGGGCTGTTCAGCCTGGAGAAGAGAAACTGCGTGGAGACCTCAGAGCAGCTTCCAGTATCTGAAGGCCTATAAGGATGCTGGAGACGGACTCTTCATCAGGGACTGTAGCAGTAGGACAAGGGGCAATAGGTTCAAACTTAAAACAGGGGAGATTTAGGTTAGATATAAGGAAGAAGTTTTTCACTGTGAGGGTGCTGAGGCACTGGAACAGGCTGCCCAGAGAAGTGGTAAATGCTCCATCCCTGGCAATGTTCAAGGCCAGGCTGTTCCTTGGGGTACATGGTCTAGTGTGAGGCGTTCCTGCCCATGGCAGCGGGGGGTGGAACTAGATGATCTTAAAGTCTTTTCCAAACCTAATTACTCTATGATTCTATGATACTGCTCCTGGAACTATTTTTATTTTCTTTTTAAATATATGTATTTGCTTCTATGTGCAGGTTCTGGGCGCTCTGGTATATTAAGCTCTTTGGACACTGTATCTTCAGAAAGACTGGAATCAGGATGGGAAGGATCTGGTTTATTTACCTAGGGACCTTGCCTGCCTGCAACAAAAGCCTTATCTCATTTCCGTGTCGTGTCAAGCTGGCACAGTGCATGCACCCTGCCTGCCTTGCCACGCAAGCTGCAGCGCAGCGGAGAGAAAGTGTTTATCGCCTAGAAAAGCTTGAAGGGGCTCTGCTGCCACTTGCACTTTTGCTGAGAAAATGCCACATGCTGGGCTAAGTTCATTTGTACTCGAACTCCATTAAAGCTAATGGGCTTTCCCTGGGGATGAAGATGGTTCCTTGAAGCTAGGCGGAAATGAAAGAAGACATCACTTAAGGGAGGCAAGATATGACTGAAATGAAATATGAAACCATTTATTCCTGGGTCAGGAGCTGGTTTTCCTTTTTCAGCTTATCTCTTGGCCTGGAAAGTATTTGACAGCATAGGATATCCATACCCTTATCTAGACTGGATAACAAACCGTGTGCTAGGAAGCTGTGTGGCTTCCTCTTCTTCCAGCCCACTGCTCCCATCTCACTCTTGCTAATCTGTTATTGGATAAAAACAGTGTTTATATATATATATATATATTCCTTTCTTACCCCAGAATTAAGCCTTTTTTTTTTTTTTTTTGAGAAAAAATCTGGATTCTCAACCTAAACTTGCTAGTGATGTATGTGTTAATGATTAACTGAAATGTATCTGACAGCTGGCTCTTGCTTAGGTGTATTAGATAGTGGACGTTAGCTGAAAGGGCAGGTACTGTTGGCCTCCACGGATAGTGGTGTCTTAGGCTGCAAGACCCCCGATTCCTCTCCTACCTTTTCTTTATGCCTTAGTGCTCTCTGAGACGTCCCAGAATTTGTGCTACCAGGGTTTCTGCCCTTCTCTGGGCTGTCAGACCACCCCTAACAGGAAATTCAGCAGTGGCACAGAGCACCTGTGCTCAGCACTGACATTCAGATTCACTTGGCATCCCTACATGAGTCACGCTGTTTGGCTTCTCCGTGAGGAGTCATTGTGTCTTGGTATGTCTCCAAAATGCCATCTCCTGGGTCCCACAACACAGAAATTACAAGTGGGAAGGGAGTTCAGTGATAAAGCCATGTGCCAGGACAGGGCTCTGAAAACTGTCCTTCTAATATTTCTATGAATTGGAGCCTTTTTGAAATGATGCCTGACTTTCTTTGTATGTACCTAATGGGGGCCTATAAGAAACCTGGAGAGGGACTATTTACAAGGGCATGTAGTGACAGGACAAGGGGGAATGGCTGTAACCTGACAGAGGGGAGATAAAATATTAGGAAGAAGTTCTTCCCTGTGAGGGTGCTGAGGTGCTGGCACAGGGTGCCCAGAGAAGCTGTGGCTGCCCCATCCCTGGCAGTGTTCAAGGCCAGGTTGGACACAGGGGCTTGGCGCATGAAGGTTGCCTCTGCCTGTGGCAGGGGGTTGGAATGGGATGAGCTTTAAGGTCCCTTCCAACCTAAACCATTCTAACTATATACAAGGGACAACATGAGGTGATCCATTTAGATGATGACACCCAGCGTACAACGTGTCGTTTTCTATGTAAGAATGCATAACTTTTCAACTTGGACTACAAAGAGAGGCTTGTACGTGTAGCTGCATCATTCCATCTTCATGGTTGGACAAAGTGCTGGCCGTGATATCTCCTTAGGCATCTTCCATCAAATTCAGAGATGTGCTTGTCTGAAAAATGCACCTCTCAGCTTCAGACTGGTTGGCATCAAATAGAGACAAAACCAGGAAAGACTTGTACAGGCTACGTCTGAGTACATAATGTCACACAGCACGTGGGAGTTTACAGCCAATTCTTGCATAGAGCATATGACCTGGGCCTGAGAGGATGTATGATTAACAGATGATAAAAAGTGCCAGCTGGAAGCTACTCCTAAACTCCCCCAAAGTTCACTGTATGGAAATAACAACCAGCTGATGACATTTCACTGGGCAATGTGGCATCAGGAGACAGCAAGTTTCTTCCTTGAAGACTGACAACAGGGAAGTGCTGAATGAAGGAACTGTGTGTTGCAAGGATGTGCTAATCGTTTTTAAATAGATAGCCCACAGAAGCACAGCGGAAGGTCTCCTTCAGAAATGCTGCTGGGAAAGGTCTGCATTCAGAGGGAAACGGGAGAAGGTAAGAGTTTCCTCCCTTATCCTGATATTCTCCTGAGGACTAAATAGCTAGCTTCCTATACAGCAAGGGCAAGAGACCTCCGTAAACTCTGGTCCTTTCTAAATTTCAAAAACCAGACCAAACACACGTGTCCAGCTGCGGCAAGAGTGGGAAGGGCTTGGAATAAGCAGGTGAAGGAAACACCCAGGCCATAACTGTAACAGCCACCTGTCATGGGGCTCACCGCAGGAGTTGGTGAGCACCTTCCCTCTGGTCTAGGACTAGTCCCCAGACCTTTATAAGATGACGCAGAGCTGTTACTAAGCACGCTGAGGAAATGAAGGACCAGGGCGGGAGCACAACCTCTCCTCTGAAAGTGTCAAAGGTGCACCCTGCAGCTCCTGTTCCCACCTACCAGGCTGATGCAGACCCATCACAGAACCACCAGCACCCTCATAGGAAAGAAATTTTTCCTAATGTCTCATCCCAATCTCCCCTCTGTCAGGTTAAAGCCATTCCCCTTGTCCTGTCACTACAGGCCCTTGGAAATAGTCCATCTCCAGGTTTCTTGTTGAGCTCCTTTATGTATCGGAAGCTGCTATGAGCTCTCCCCTGAGCCTTCTTTTCTCCAGGCTGAACAACCCCAACTCTGTTTGTCTTCACAGGAAGAAAAGCTGTTCCAGCACTCTAACCATCCCCATGGCCGCCTCTGAACCCGCTCCAACAGGTCTGTGTCTGTCTTGTGCTGGGGACACTGAGCTGGACACAGCACTCGGGCAGGTCCCACGAGTGGAGCAGAAGAGGAGGATCATCGCCCTCCACCTCCACTTGGCCCCGCGGAGCTCCACGAGGCCCACACGGGCCCGCT